>NC_045170.1:13404986-13547486 GCF_900700415.2 Clupea harengus
CCCATGACACACCTGAAGTGACAGGCAGCCTCCTCCTCCTAGTAGGGGAAGAGAGGGAGGGAGGAGGTGTGGAGGGAGGATGTGTGGAGGCAGGAGGCAGGAGGGAGGGAAGACAGGAAGAATAAATATATGAATAAATAAATGGAGGAGAGACACACACAAAAATACACACACACATCACTTTATCATTCTAGTTTCCTGACTAACTCCCTGTAGTAAGAGCTGTGACTGGACATGCAGGTTAGCATGAGGAGTCTTGGATGGGCCTCCCTGTGAGGTGAGCCTTGAGATAGGGGGGGGAAGGAGAAAGGAGAATTAGCTAATTCATTCAAAACTCAGGGTTTTGACATAGAAAATATGCTTCTCATGGGCTGAAGGTAGAAATGTAAATAAATACCAGAAACGTGTGAAATTAAACCATTTCTGGTTATGATATATTTCTATCATCATCTTATGTCAACTACATGTAAAATAATTTGTATTCCGATTAAGTTGCATTAATATAATTTCAAATTTAAAATACTGTAAATGATATATCTGTTGACTGTTTATTTTAATACCTGGACTGTCCAACATCTGTTGGCATATGTTTTTTTCAGGGAAAGAATTAATCGTTCTACAATATGTTTTGCAATGACGAATATGACGTACTCTAAGGCCTGCACGAAGAGAAGCACAGATATAATGAAAATCCTGATGACCTTCAACACCTAGAAAAGCATAACCCAAGACAAGCATGGCACAATAGACACAAAGAGACAGAGAGATAGAGAGAGAGAAAGAGAGAGAGAGAGAGAGAGAGAGTGGAAGAGAGCAGGAAAGGGGAAGAGGCAGCCATCAAACTGCGAGACACTGTGTGCCCGGCGGTGTAACTGCTCGTGTGGCTTAAGTTGGTGAGGAGAACAAACAGGATTCATCACTTGCAGAGGGTGGAAAAACAGCACCAGCTTCCCCCCTGCTCAAGCCAGACAACAGCCAGCAGTGCTTTCAGCCGCTGATGTGGACAGACACGTCAGCCAGTTGGCTGACGGAGAAAAAAACAACGCACTGTCAGATTGCACTGCTTTTCCCAATGCACAGGTGGACAAACAATATTTGCTTTTTCGGTCTCTGTTACACCCCCTTCTTTTTGCAATGTGTCTCTGTTTTTCTGGTTCCATTTCTATCTACAATATCTACATATCTACCTATAGTTTCCTCACTGTTTGGTGAGTAAGTGGTACGTTTATTTTGTCTGTAGGTAATTGTATGATGATGTCCAAGTATATATTGAATATGTAGACAGCTGACTTCAAGATACTGCAATGCATACAATATTAAAACGCTGAGTCTCTGACCTTGGTTATCTGTGTGGCCTGTGAAAACAATGCTAGATCTATGCAGCTACCATCAGACTATTAATGCCACCAACATGTGCATACAGTACCAAGATTAGACTCCTGTCAAGTCCTTGTGGACAACACAAATTCTGTTTAGAAAGAAACACAAATTCTGTTTGGAAAGAAACACAACTTCCTTTGTGGCCAGGACCTTTGTACCTGAACTCGCCATCGCAAATCGCAAGTTGCATCTTCCCATAAGAAACATTACTAAAAAAGTGAAGAGAAGATTCACAGAAACAATAGTCATAACGCTCCAAAAATGTCTCCCTCTGAAAATGAAAGAGCAAACAAATGAGCAATGATTATATATCCTATTGTATAGATATGGTGAGCAAAGCAATAGACATGAAGTAGAAAAGGCAAAGACAGAAAGAGACAGACAGTGAGAATGGAAATAAGAATGAAGAGAGGGAAAAAAAGAAGAAAGAACACGAAAGGAAAGAAAGAAAGAAAAAGAAAACAGACAGACAGAAAGAAAAGAATATCTGTGAGCCCAATTACAAGTAATTACAGCTTTTCATTTTTCCACACGATGAAATAATTTGATTCTTTTTTTTTTTTTTGTCAGAGGACTCTGGGAAAGCTTAAAAGAGACAACCCCCGGTCCTGCTTGGTGTTAGCGCCCAGCAAACGGGAGACATTAGGGGATCTCTTTTGGAGAGGGGCAATTGAACTTGACGCCAATAAATCAGAGATGTGGAACAGCAGGCCAGGAAGCGATGGCGTGGACCACGACAGACATTTCCACTGACCCACATTAGGGAGATGAAATAAATAAGGCGCAGATGCACTGGAGTGGAACCTCAGGGTGGCAGGCATTTCTAACGGGGGAGGGAATGGCAGTAACCCCCACACACACACACACATACTGCTGATGGACCCTCCACCAGAATACAAAATTCAACATACAATCAACAATCCAAAAATCTCTCTACATTCTGATAGAGATTAATCCAGTCAATCTTTTGGGAGAACATGCACATTCATAATGACTTAGGGTTGTCATTGGTAAAAGTAACAACCTATACCTATATAACTATAGGTTCAACCTATACCTATAGAACTATAGGTTCTGACAACTTTTCTTTTTTTCCAATTAGTTTTCAACATTTTAGCAAGAACTATTTTCCCGTCGCTTTATATATAAAACAGTTTTTTTCCCCCATGCAAACGTCTCTGTATTCATGTGCATCACAGGAATCGATTGAAACGAGCATCACTCTACCGGTTGTGCTGTGGCGGCCAGAGAACAGAAGCCATCACATGAGCACGTCATAATCCCTTTGTTTACGGTCAATCAGGACCATCCTGAAGTAATCATCGGTGGGCTATTCTGCTAGTGTGAGCAAGGAGCAGAGAGAGAGAGAGAGAGAGAGAGAGAGAGAGAGAAAGAAAGAAAGAAAGAAAGACAGAGAATTTAGAGATATGCACTGGGGCAATCTGGCTTTTGTCTCGCAAATCTTGGAACCGAACTGGTCAGAAAACTCAAGTGCAATGAGAACACTTGTTTATGGATAGAAGAAAGACCCAAAATATTGAAGCGTCCTCTGACATGATCTGGATTAGGTAATAACGCCTCACCGGAACATTCTGCCACATGTTGGCGAGCTGAAGGCATACGTGAGGGGAGGACAACGAGGTGCAGAGCATAAGACTGTTATTTGAGTTGGCTTGCAGACAACACTGTTAGAGGCTAGGGGAACAGAGACGTAATATGATATGACATGCTGGAGTGTATTGCAAATGTGCCATTATTTTCTTGATGCACACTGAAAATGTGTTCTGTCCTATGTTTGTGTTAAATATGTTTTTTTTTTTGTGGACGTATCACCAGGGGAAATACTTCAGGTACATTTGTGTAGATTATCACAAAACACAGTGCATGCATAAAAGTTCTGTCTTTGTATGGTGACTCTTTGAATCTGTCAGAATGTTCTTCTGTAGATGTTCCACATTCTCTTGTTGGACAATGCAACCTATAATCTTATCCCAAACCAAAGAATCACTGGGTATAAAAACAGCAAAAAAAAAATAGGTAACACACCCTCTCTCATCCTCCCAAAGGTCTTTTCACTCCCTCTCTGCCTCTCTTTCTCTCTGGTCTGTTATTCCTTAAGACCCCTTTAAATGTAGACATTACAGTACAGTTCCAATCCACCTGGCCGTTTGATGCCTCCCGCTCACACATGACAACACATTGATTTTAGTTCTGCCAGCCCTGCAGACGCGCACGTGGAGAGAAATCCATTAGGCCGACACTTCTCGTTTCCATTGACTGACAGCCTGACAGCTGTAGGCTTTCCAGCTTGCCGTTTGACTGGCAGCTCGACACTTAAACAAGCCCTCAAGTTGCTATAATAGTTTAAAACACTTTCAATTACCCGAGTCAAACAAATTCAATGGGCGAAGAGCCGGGATACATCTTGCCAGCCTCTGCCTCCGACAGACAGCTGAGGCGCCGCCGCGCTCACACTGAATGCCCAAGAAAAGACCTTCTTGCAGATCAGTGCCTCTCAAGGAACACATAGTCCATGGCTGTGTGGGAATACAAGAATAAACGCATAGAAGGGATGTAGTAGTCCTGTGTAGTATTGGACTAGGATAGCCTTAGAGGGGGTTAAGAAGCTAGATTTACTGATGCACCATCAGCATTGCTTAAAATCCAAAATAGGGACATTCGCATAGATTCATTGATGCCATCTATGCTCACAGCAAACATTGGTTCAATTCGCATTGTGTAGATATTACATTTACTTTTAAGCACTAGACCCACTCAGATACACATTAAACCCCCTCTCCAACCTCCAAATGACTACCCCAGTTTTTAAATGATAACAGAGGTGAAAAAAGAGAAAGAAAACTTTTCAAATCACAAAAGGAAATGGTATATTTGGAGAAATGGAAAATCCACTTGGACCGTTAATGGTTCCTACAAAAATGACACCGGCTGTGCACTAGTCCATCGCCTCGATCTCCCATCCCTGGTGAAATGAACCATTCCCTTTGAGAGGCGGCATCAATGGCTCCCCCCCACTCCACCCTCCTCCTCCAACCATCCTAAGCACACACTCACTCCATCCTGCAGAGGACGTTCGATATCGACCACACCATAGACACAGCATATTAATGTCTTTTGAATATTCATTTCACTTCCATGGTGATGTTTTCTTGTTTGTGTCTGTTTTGTGCTGCCTGTGTCTAGCCAGGGTCTGTTCCACTGCCAGTAATCGTCTGGTTTCCCCAACGCAAGATCAGATACAATTTCAATGTAAAAACACACTCCGAATCCACTCCATCTCCCAATTCTTCAACTTAAGTGAAAGGGTGCACAGACGCAAGTGCGTGACAAACCAAGAGTGGTGTATAGTTGGGGAAATAGGCTGAGAGAAGGTACCGGAAAGGCCATTAGGCATCAACAATAACAATAATATTCAGACGAAAGAGTTGTGTCAAATTTAAAACTCAGCCATTTTAGGTTTTCCAGTGAATGAGCAGAAAGAAAGACGAGTGGTCATTAACATGCACTCTCTCTCTCTCCCTTACACACACAGACACACACACACACACACACACACACACATTTAAAAAACAAACAAAGGAAACTGTTTTGTAGGTTGTGTTTCTTTCAAACTTCTAACTTTAATGATTAACTTATAGTTTGTGGATATCCACAGGAGGTTTACTCAAATATCTCTCACCGCAGATGACACTTCTATTGATGATATCATGATTTCCCAAACAAAACAGATAAAAGCAAGCAACCTGACAGACAAAAGCAGTTGATGTGAATTCATTCAGATACAACTCACATTAGGTAAAAAAAATAGGCCTACTCACTGGTGTTGATACAAGAGGTTAAATAATCGTGTTGCCTAGTCAACATCCAAAACACACCTCCAGTCTTAAAACACATAAACGTATTTTGTATAAACGTATAACATCCAAACACATAAATAAATATCAGCATACATTACTCTATAATTAACAATGCCTCACATTTCATTCACACCTATACTTTAAATAGTCATATGTAAATCTGAGCGTGAAATTAGCATATGTCCGTATTAAATAGCCTTTATTTATCGGTGTCTTCTGAAGGCCAGAGTGAGAAGCTCTGATTCATTGTTTCATCTGTTACTTGCTCCTCTATTTCCATATTTGTGCGTTTTTAATGACAGCGATAATTCATTGTAGTGTAATTGCTCTGTGAGCGGCACGTATATAACCTTGACAAAAAAATAAAAATAAATAAATACAATTCTCAATAGGTGTTATTATTTGTACCAAGTTGGGAAATGAGCTAAAGTGTACTGATTTCTAAAGGTAGTAATAAGTAAACCGCTTTTCATACATTTTTCTGATATTTCCTGATTTTGGCAGCGCAGCAGCTGCTAACCGTGCAATAGTGTAACGCCAGAGATGGTTCCATGAAATGCACCGATACAGTCTAGGTCGAAATCTGTCGGCAAAAGGGGGTGGAATTAAGCCCAAACCTCTGCACAGGAACAGGTTATTTATCTTGACATCTTTCATGACAAATCCAATTCACCACATACAGTACACACACACACAAGCACGCACACATGCACGCGCGCACACACGCAGGGGAGAGCTCTTTCTGCCATGTCGTCCTGTGTCAGTGTTGTTGTCTTGTTGTCACTATGTGTGTGTTCCTCATTGCAAGGTGAATGTGAAACACATATGCAGGCACACAAACACACATAAACACACACACAAAGGCACACACACACACACACACACACACACACACACACACACACACACACACACAAAGGCTCACACATAAACACACACACAAAGGCACACACAAAGGCACACACACCCACACAGGGAAGGAAGACCAGTGTTCAGTCAGCACCAGCTTTAGAGAATGACCCAGGAATGGTTGCCCTCCCACATTAGAAATAGAGTCTAGAGCGCAAATCTCTGAAACTTTCAAATGAGGGGAGCCACTTCACTGGCAGTTTATATGCAGTCACACACACACACACACACACACACACACACACACACACACACACACACACACAGACAGTTTACACTATCCATGGCACAAGAGGTTAATATGCAGACTTGCTTGGACGGAGCTCACTAAACAGCCTTTCAGTATACTGCTGTCGATTTCTTAAGATTAGGTTGGGAAATACCTTATTATGAAACTGCACATTGAAACTACACAGGACATATAGGAACAACATTGCTGGAGAGCAGGTAATCAAAACGGAGTTAATCATCTTAAAAATATGCATAATTTATAATGCCAGCATACAAATTGTGTTTGTCATTCTCTGGGCTAATTTATTTTAATCACACCACCTCCCTCAGAGCAGTGTGGTGGTAACCAGGGGTAATCTGTGGCAAATTAAAGCTACTTATGTCAAATTGTCTGAACCTAAACAAAGAGCATCTGTAGAGCATGTACAATTTGGACCATACTTGTGCCCTTGTTTCACTATTCGCACTGGATTTAAAAAATGATGTATTAGCAAGGTTTTTTATTATAATTTTTGTATAATTTTTTACAGTAAAAATGTGCAAATCAATCGTAGGCAGCTTTTAAGTTTTGTAAATCAGACAGTTAAATAGTATGTGCATGTATATGTATAAGCACAATTTAAATATAAAACAACAATATAATAATAATAATCTTGATATTGCTATCCAGTTTTCCTTCAGTGTCTCTTGCAAAAGTTGAATTATGCAAAAAATCTGCAGCAGAAGAACTTTAAGTGCTGCAAGTTATTAAGATTTTATTCCATAATTTATGAACATTATAAATAACTTACATTTAGAAGTTTTGAAGTGAATGCCTTTAAGACAATGAAGATCATAAACTTGTACTGTGCAGAATAAAAACACACACAAACATATTTAACCATGCTCCTCAAAAAGTGTTATGGTTGAAAACACACCTAAACTCATACACTATTCAAAAGCATATACACTGACTATTATTCACCACTTCCTCTGTCGTTAACAAGTTTTTTAACTCTCTCTCTCTGTGTGTGTGTGTGTGTGTGCGCAAACTAAAATATAAAAAATATATAGTGGTACTATTGTATACATGCAAATACAGAATTTCCTCACATCCTTATGTGACTAAGTTTGACTCGCTGTATGTGTATGTGTATGTGTGTGTGTGGATATGCACATGCACATGTGCCCAATGAAATGTACACTGAAAAATACAGCAGTGCTGTAGTTCATGGGCGCACGCAGTATGGATGTGTACGTGTACAACCTCTCTTCATTAGTTTGTTGTGGGGTGTAATCAGTCTGTGCTGGCTTTGTCCTTGTTATAATTGCCCTCTCAGGCACCACCTCCCCCCTCATACATGCGCGCGCGCGCACACACACACACACACACACACACACACACACACACACACACACACACACACACACACACACACACACACACACACACACACACACACACACACACACACACACACACACACACACACACACGTCTCCTGGGACCCTTACCACAGCCTTTGGGCACCCTGGCATCCAGCGGCGAGTGCCAGCATGTCCCAGTTAAAGGCACACAGAAGGGGACACGAGCCTCACGCCTTTCCTTCCACCTTCGCTCTTAGTCTCTCTGGCGTTTCCCTCCATCGGCTTCAGGTTGCATCCAGCTGACAGAAGCTATGAAGCTTAATGATACAGAAGAAGTGGATTGGTAAGATATGTCAACCATTTATGTATTCATGTTGACCTTCTGGGGAATACCTGCTTCAATAGGTGAGAATTTGGTTCTGTGTTACTGTGTTGAATTTGAATCTCTAACAAAGCTATTTTTCTAGGCTGTTTTCGAGTGAAAGAAGCAAGCCAAGAGAACCTTCAGAAATTTCAGTTAGTTTAAAACAACATTCAATGCATTTTCAAACTACCAATTTTTTTTTGCATAGAGCCAAATCATATCATTAAGAACATAAACTGTGACACTGCTCCGCAACACATCACCTCAAACTATATATTGAATTTAATTATATAATGATTTATTTAATGAAAATCATTGAAATTTGAACTGGACAGTTGTCAGGTTCTGATGGTAGAGTTTTCAGAGAGATGGCAGAGCTGTGTCAACAAAAATAATCTTCCCTGCAAAATAAAGAAATTACACATTTCTTCACTAGCCGGTTTTAGCCTCTCCTTTCCAAGCCTTTTCCTCATGTTTATTCAAACTAAAGAGCATGCAGACAAAACTGGCAAAATAATTGAAAAATGATCAAGATCCTTGTTTCCTGTAAGCTTAGTGCCATCTACTGGCCAAATGAATAACTGTATCAACTTATCAAGTAATCCATTTCATACAAATGTTACCAGTTTATCACGGACTACTTTGTACTTTAAATATGTACATAGAAATATATGTAATTAAATTCATATTAATTATACTTTACAATTATGTACATGCAATGCATGGACATGCTAAACACAACAATACTGACAACTGAATAGTAGACAAAGATAGTGTTTTTCACTGAAAAATGTAAGTTAGGTTACACTTTTTTCCCTTTTTAAACCTGTTATGGAAACCATGAAATGCAACTCTCCTTTTCGTTTCTGTTCACACACACACACACACACACACACACACGCACACGCACACGCACACACACACCCACATGGCCCTCTCACTCCATTGGGCACCTAGTCTGTTCGCTGAAAACTGAACTAAAGAGAACTTCTCACACTCAAACATTATCTTGCACATTACATACACATGTCATTTCAGTTTGTGTGTTCTGTTAAACCACTCAGCTCTCATCAGGCCCAAGTTCTGGACTAATAAAGACTATTTCCCACACTCACAGCTCACGTCTCATAGCTGCTCTCTAGTTCACCATCCTCCTCGTTTCCCTCTGTAACTCATCCACCAGGTGAGATTAATGCATAAACTCAATCCCTCCATCACCCAGCCCTACCCCTCCTTGTCTCCCCCGCTGGCAAAACATCTCCCTTTTTCCACTTTGCTGAGCTTGAATATTTCATCCTTCCATCAAATATGCATCCCATTAATTATGTGAATTTACCCCTCTGACGGCCAGACGGTCGGACGTTGACTTGTCAGAGTAAAAATGTGCTGCGCTGAACTTCTGATGACACCGCCTCACTTACAACATGAGTTACAGCCCTCAGTGAGAAGACCAGAGGCAAGCTGGCCAAGCCAAGCCTGAAATTAAGAGCTTTTTCCTGCTGGATCCCCCCCACCCCCCACCCCCCACCCCAACACACATCTTTTTTTCTCTCCTCCAAGAGAGCAGCACAATGGCCGCTATACACTTTTGACAAGCCCCGAACTTCCGTGTTAATTACATACCTTTGCCTCATCTTTTAATTGCTGTTGTTAATCAGTCATTAACTTCTTCCATCCCCCCCCCCCCTCTGGGGCAATCCTAAATCTTCCTCACAACACATTTCAGCTCAATAAATTCCGTCGCTCTTCACAGCCAACATGTAATTTCTTTTATTTTTAAAACTGTCATTCCCCCCCCCCCCCCCCCCCCTCTTTCTCTCACTCTCTCCCTCCCCACGCGGAGTATTTGTTGTTTGTTCTGCGGGGTTGACAGTAAGGGGATTTTAATCATAACTTGCATTAAATTATCAGTCTCTCATCTGTCAGAAGGGGAAATAATTCCAGACAACGCACAGCACGAGCAATGGCTTAATTGTGCTCTGAGCAACACTTACATTAACACTGACGGAATCCAAACAATGGTGATTGAGCTATAGGCCTGCTCCACCCCACCCCACCCCACCCAT
The DNA here is from genome assembly GCF_900700415.2 of Clupea harengus. Lineage (NCBI taxonomy): Eukaryota > Metazoa > Chordata > Actinopteri > Clupeiformes > Clupeidae > Clupea > Clupea harengus. Next base: position 13,415,162 of record NC_045170.1, read on the forward strand.
GTGCTTACCCCCTTTCTTTCATCCCCTCCTCCCCTTCCTCGATAATTCCATCCTGTCCTCAAAAAGCAAAGGAGCTCTATATGAGAGGAGATGCATCAATGACAATGGGTTTATATGCCTTGCCTGTCTTAAAAGGGAAACAGATGTTCCTTCGCGAACTGACTTGGAGCATTGAGAGCAAAACCAGTAGTTTAAAAAGCATATCATTTGGTGGGAGGGAGGGGGAACTGATATAATATGACAGTTCTTAACAAAAAGGGAAGCAGAAGACCTTCAGACCTTAAAAAAAAAAGAAAAAGAAAGAAAACACAGTCTTTTATACATTGGGGAAAAAACAGGATCACCTGTGACAGTGTGAGGTCGTTGTACATGGCGTACAACTAAGTTTTTTTGTGATTTGGTTATCTTGGTGATTTCGGTATTTTAGCTATGAGACTTCATAGAATGGTACAGAGGACAATTGCAGGCCTGCACATTTATAGTTCTAGTCATTAATAGTTATAATAATAATAATAATTAAGACCTTTGTCAGGTTTTTAATGGCACACACGACACACTGGAACACACACGTGCATATATGGAGGCGACACAGGACACACACACACGCAGGTAAGTCTGAGGTCGCGGTGAATTTATTTTCTGTTTTTTCCCATCCTGGACTGTCCTTCCTCAAGGACCCCCCAGGAGCAGTGCGCAGCTTGTAGCGCCCGGGGACCAAGTGAAGTGAACTGTCCATCTTTGGTCAGGGATGGACATGTGTTCTGTTATTTTTGCATGTTTTTTCTGTTAGTGGAGGAAACCCCTTGTGAACACGGGGAGAACATGCAAACTCCACACAGAAAGGCCCGGGAGATAGCCCACTTGAGCACTGTGCACTCTGGGGAGGACCTGCCCCCCAGAGCCAACAGCGCCCCATGTGGGAATCGAACCCATGACCTTCTTGCTGTGAGGCGGCAGTGCAAGCAGTGCAAGCAACTGAGCCACCGTGGCACATAGTCATGGTTATGGCATTTGGCTGATGCTTTTGTCCAAAGCGACTTACAAAACATTTACAAAGACAGTACGTAGGTTAAGAATATCTGCAACAAGGTCTTCAGATCAACCAATGACACAGTAAAACCTGCTTAATATGCTAAACACACTAGCTGTAATGCTGTTTCACAAATTTGAGAGGTCAAAAATTCAAAGTAGGACCCTCAATCTGGAAGCAAAACAACAAATGTACTGTATCTTCATTATTTTTAAACTCAGAATGAGAGAAAGAGAACTTCTTTTGTTTCAACCTCTTTCAAACCGCATTGCATTCTTTTAGCAGTCAAAATACTACTTGGTTATTAATCCACTAACAGTTGCTTGATCTGAAGAAGAAAACACTGTGTGTCAGGGTGTTGAATCTGGGTAACTGTTTAGTCGCCATAAAATGGACTATAAAGTCCCCCATACTCTTCCAGTATGGTCATATGACCAGATGGAAGCAGGCTGTGCCCTTCTGCTATGAGATATTTAAATACTTCTGTGTGTTTCATGCTTGAGGACTTAAGCTGGATTCCGATGAGGTTTCTAATACACATAATGATCGAGTGCAATTCAAATACCAACTGTGTTGTTCAAGATGTGGCAGGCAATAATTTGGCCTATTATATTCTGCCATTTAATTGCCTGCTACCAACATCCGCATGACACATCCCAGGCCATGATTTACAATTATTCGGGCAGCGAAGATCACACAGTGACATTATAATCATCTACACACAAGTCCCCCAACTCCTCTTCACCCATAACAGCATACTAACGTAGCGACATAAAAATAGTTAGAACTGTGGTTGGAGACAGATTTCTATTTGGGGATTATGAAATATTACTTCAGATGGGTCACACCAAACAATGGACCTTCGAGTGAAATGCTAACCGCTTTGGGTAAAAGCTGCGGGCGAGGTGTCAGTTTGCTGTCAGAACAGGTCTCTTTCTCCACACACACACACACTTAAATATACACACGACTCCAGTAACAATGAAAACTTCAAAGAGACATTTCTCATGGATGCATTGGGATTTACAGTAAATTCAACATCTTTTCATTTAGTAGTAGCTTTTATCCAAAGAGATTTACTGTACTTAAACTGCAGAAGTTATCAGTAAGTGGTAAGTGTGCTCACTAAGAAATTAACCAAGTCTTTGGCTTTACATTCACTTTTTATATGGAGATGAAGGATCTGAAAATTCTCTAAACAGCCAAGTCTAGAACTACGGTGTAGGCTGAAATGAAAAAAAATTAATTAAATCATTGGAAAAACCCGTCAGTCCAGTTTTCAAGTTCACAGGGCAAGGTTGTGCTTCACAAAAATTCTCACTACACCTAGCAATAGGGAAATGTAGAAAGGAACGTTCTTAAAACCACCATGCTGTAAGCAATCTTATAAAACCTCTGTTGTAGCTGACAGAAAACAAACAGCATTCAAAATTGCCATCATGTTATTCAAGACCAGATTTGATTTAAATTGTTACTATATTGTTAAGGAATACACCATTCACATGACTCTCACTGACCTTGGAGTCAAAGCACAGACCAGGTTTAGAATACTTAAAAGCTAACCAGAATCCAACACATCTACGACCGACTACCTGACTGTTGCCTTCCAGTCTCAGTCCCTTGCTACTGAAAACGTACAAGAGTTAAATTGCTTAGGTAGATATGTAGGACCCCAAGAACAGACGGTTGACTGAAGGTTTTCTTTAGGTTTTGTTGGTAACTTTGGTGGACAGGCCTACATGTCTATCCATGATGATATAAGGAACATATTTACATTTCCTGTATGGCGAGACTCATTTTGATGCTATGATGATCAAAATATCCCTCCCACTAATGTATAAGTGCATACGGTTATACCATGCCTGAGACAAATGTAAAATTTTACATTTCTCCATATGGCGTCATTTCTGTGAGTTCAGGGAAGAATATTTGGGAATCTATACATTTTTCCTGCTGTTAAGAAACAAAAATATGTAAAAGTTCTAATATTTAAAGTTTGCCGTTTACATAAAAATGTATGAATGTAAAAAATATGTACACCGTGTGTGCATGCTATGGAAAACCTTCAAAAACTATAATATTGCATGCCACTGATCAGACTGTGTGACTATATATCACCACCTAGTGGACACAGAACAGAATTTTCTTTCAATGCTTATTAACTGCTCTGGAAATATTTTGCCAGTGAGAATACAGCACAAATATAAACGCCTACAACTGCCTTAGGCCAATAACATAAATATCTATTTCTTATAACTAATATTAAAACGGTCTTGCTATGACATTTGACATACAAGGAACATGGCGTGTCTAAAGTGAGCACTCATTTTGGAAACACTTCACACACCATCCGAAGTTCAAGGATGAAGCAATCCTCTGAACATGCAAGTCTGCATTTTCCAGATCAAAATCTCCTTTCCACAAAGTGCAGATGACCTTCAGACCCATTAACTTGAGTTGCTCAAAGCCGTAAAGGGAGGCCAAGTGTGCAAATTCCAGAGGTCTGTGATAAGAGTCAGATTGACATTTAGACAGCTATTTTGGCAATTCAACTACTAGGTCTTCTGCAAGACATTCTGCAGTTATTTATTTAAAATATAGAGTTGTTTTAATACTATACTAATCAATGCGGTTGCATGTGTTGGCCAACACAGACAAAAAAAATATGCCAAAAATACAAACCTCTTATATAACACAACTGAATTGCCCACACCCAGATTCATTTCCAAGTCATGACATAGGATTCAGATGCCAAGATGGGCACTTTGGGTTACACCTATAAGACATGTTTGTCCACTCTGATTCCTATCTACTCTGACAAGAGGTGTTGCTCTGTGCCGGGCAACTAGAGATAATATAATTACAATCAGATCACTCATACCTCACTTACCCTCTTATTTCAGCATCAACCTAGCGTGCTACCTTCTGAAGCCACAACTGACTTTTGTTACAGAACTATAACATTTTATATAAGATCATTTATCCTGTGGACTTTAGTTTGCTGTATGGGTTAAAACATTTAAATTTCATTTCAGTACATGGGGGTGGGAAGAGGAATCAACAAACAGATGACTGGACTAACAATACAAGATTAAAATGGCGACTTCCGTCACCTACCCGCCTAAATCTCTTGTTGAAATGATATACCCTCATTTGCTGATAGGCTGGTATCAAAAGTGAGATGATACAAGTGAAAACGTGAGAGAGGGTGTGCCATACTTTTTTTAAATCTAAAAACTGAACCACGCACAGAGATGACTGCTGAAGGATATACATTTGAGTTCATAAAAGACCACCACTTAAAGTTATAGCTATGACTATGCCATGCCTCATAAAAGGCTTGTTTGTGTAAGAAATATATAAGGAAGCTGGAGACGTGTGTTAAAGAAGCGTCCAGACACCAGAGCATGATAACTTTCACATTATTTCACCTTTCAGGCTTGTGTCCTCCCTCTGAAACATTTCATACAGGGTCAAACAATCATCATGACTTCACCTTGATAAACTAATAGCTTGGTCCCCTATTTCAGCACCAACCTGATCATTACTATTCTTCCTATAGGACCAAAAACTGACATATTAAACCACTGTTTCAGTAAGGCTCATCATCTTAAAGTGTAACCGTAACAGAGAAAAACAATACTAAAAACTACTGAAAAAGAAGTAAAGTTAGTAAAATTGCACTCCGTTTTTACTCCTTTCCCATTTGTTTTTTTTTTTATTTCCCTGCCCTGCACCTGGCATGTACACATTAACTTTGCGCTTTGACACATTGGCATTGAGCCATTAGTCGTCTACTTGATGTGAACCTATTTAGAAGAAACAGCGCTTGTGCTTTCAATTACTTGTGTCTCATCTGTTGAGCTTCTGGTGCAAAGTTTCAGCACAACAGATTAGCTTTTATGACAAACTACTTGTCTTTCAAGGCTATGACGATACATCGGAACTGCACGGGCACGCCATGACAAATCACAGATTATAGAATGCCTAAAATGTGATAGCTTAAGCACCACGTAGCCTGCAGCTCTGGTTATCATAGAACACAACTACTTATCGTTTGTTATCAAATACATGATGATCCCGAGGGAACATGTTGATGCAATGGTGTCTTTTATTATGTTTTCAGGGCCGTCTGTTTGTGTGTGTGTGTGTGTCAGCAAGACTACCAGGTTTTTTTTTTTTATTAAACTTGGTGGAGGGGTGTAGCATGGCTCAAGGAAGAACCTATACAGTTTGTGAGCAGATGCGGATCAAGAATTTTCTTTGACTTTCAGTAAAATTGCGACAGGGTGTTTGGCAGAGGTATGCCCTCTCCGAGTGCCCTCCTAGTTGTGCATGTTTTCATTTGGTGTGGCCTGAATTACGCTGTTGACACAGACCTGTTCACATTAGATCTGACAGTTCTCACTCCTCTGCATAGCAGAGCAGCTGTGGTCCACATTCCCGAGACGAAATTGGATGACGACTCTTAAAACAGTTCTGAGATGAGTTATATTTTGCCAAACTTTTCAAAGCCCATCCTGAGCAGAGGCCAGTAAATACAATGATTCAACAAAGTTCTTAAACTCTCATAAGTTTCATTTCATTCATTTTTTTTCTTTTTGAATATGCCATCCACAGACTGGAAACATTGCTCAAGAATGTATTTGAAATGCCCTTTTAAAGACAGTGAATTTCCATTAGGTACAGTAGAGTAGAGTAATTGATAACCAATTCCAACAAATGTAACCACCGGTATTACTTGCATGAGTTGCAATTATATTTTCCAAACTGTTATGTTTCAGAACTTCCCAACTGCACTGAGAACAAATCCTTACGGAGAATTTATTTCACAGTTCACCATTTCAAGTTTTGTTCTCGAGAACATTTAAAACAACAGAGTTAAAAATGTTAAAAACAAGTCCAGTTACTTCAGCAAAGATACTTCATGGAAGTAAGCTGCCAACATTTTGGTTCCCTGGATGTAGTTAGACCTGAAAAGAGAGAGACAAAAAAAAAAAAAAAAAAAAAACAGGAACTCAAATTTGGCTCATCTCAACCAGAGAAAACAAAACCATTGCTGAGATTTCTCTGGAACACCCTTTGAGCTGTGGTTGTTCAAGCACACTTGAATTTTAGAACATCAGGGTTAATAAAAACAGTTTATTCGTAGTTCTGAAAGGGGTCAGGGTCATGACCCCACAATCATGACTGTTAACTATGATCCTCTAACACTTTATTTGCCATGTGAGGCAGGACATACAGCCATGTCGGACAAGTTATAGCCTTAGCGATGGATGTATAGCCTATATAGCATATAAATATATAAATCATTTTTAATCTAATCTACCCTCACAACATCCACAGCTGAGCAAGTTCAAATGTAAGTGTCTGACTTGTGTCAGTTACCTGTTGAGCTTCTCATTCTGTGAGTGAGCACCATCATCTGACGAGCCCAATGGCAGCAGCATGACATTGCGGCCGGTTGCTTCCTGGAAGGTTAAGGTCACTGGGATGCTTCCACCCTCCCTCGTCAGGTCGGGCTCGACTCCAAACACTGTTAGCAGGAGCAAGAAAAGGTCAAAAAGCACCCATGGACACAATTCAACTCGATCAAATCTCTTTTAGCAACAACCAGAGAAAAACAGCCGAGTGGCTACTTCCATAACCAGAACTAGCATGACTAATTGCCAGGTCTTTCCTCAGTTTTCCCCAAATGACAAAGTCTCACCAATGACAGCTAGTCAGCAAAAGTCCCATGACAAATGCTATGGACATGTGTTGTACTGCAGCCCAAATGTTGAATGTGCACATACCAGTCTTCATGGCTCTCCTGCCAGCCATGAAATGGGGATGGTTGAAGTCTGCCACCCAGGCCTTAGCGCCGTGACCCATGTAAGCCTTCAGCTTGTTGGGGCTCTCCAGTTCGGCAAACTTCTTCTCCAGGTAACTGAGGACCTGAGGAAGTGATAAGACCATATTATTTTTAATATTCATATCGTTGTAGCTCATAGCACAATAAAGGCATAAGAAAATCAATACTCCTTCAGACTTGAAACCTGAGCACGTTATTTCTAGAAGAGGGGAAATGCTGTTGTGGATTGTCTTCCTGCAGTATAGCTACACAAGAATAACATACTGACTTCAAAATACATAATTTGGGGAAAATATTGCAGTTTACTTCACAATGAACTTCACTTCGTGTTAAGGTTGGGTTTACTCGTGTATCTCATTAAAACTAAGTACAACATACTTGTCAACCACGGCTACATGTTTCTGATTAGGGAGACAAAAACAAAATTGTGCTCAAATAATACAGTTCCGCTAAAATAGAGGAGAAAAACTCATTTTACCAGCTTCTCCACCACTTTTGGGTCCATGTCAGGGACGAGGCGGATGGAGAACTTGCCGATGACCTTACGTGGGATGACAGTCTTGGCCCCACCGTCGGAGAAAGCCCCCTCGATGCCGTGAAGAGACAGAGACGGGTATCTCCACCGATGCATCAGGATTTGTTCCTTTACACCAAATATAGGTCAAACAAAGTCAGTTCCCACAGAGACAAAACACTTAAATGCTCATCGGAACGACACAGAAATGAAGCCACGTTCATCGTAACAGCATTAGTTTTTCAAATCAGTGGTGACTAAATAATGTCTGCCTTTATGGCTGTCTGTCAGCTGGTAAACGTTACATTAAAGAGGTGCAATATCCATGGACAATCCAAGTACATTAAATTCAGTGCATACCTTGGTGTTGTGCAGTAGTTTGCTGGCCCCAACATCCTTGCAATACTCCTCCATGTCAAATTCAATCTTCTCATACAGCTTCTTCTCCTCCTCGGTGAGCTGAGCTACAGCCTCGTTCATCCCAGGCACCAGAATGTTTCCCTTCTTGTCCACCAGAGAGCCTAATTGAAAATGGCCAGCAGACAATCAAACAGAAATTAAAAAAAATTATTAACAAACATTACCTCTTAATCACTGCTGACATTGCTATTGTGCATACTTTACAGTTAATGTATGTATTGTCCTATAACCTACACACACACAAAGATATTTCTCAAGTGTGTCTGTTAAGTGATAACAGATACAGGTGAGAAAACTAAGAAAATCACATAGTATTTTGCTTCATCCTCCAATGATAACTTGATGATGATGATTGGTTCTCAACAGTCATACTTATGTGTGCGAATAAAGAGCCTGTGATTTGTGAGAGACTGCCTTCACACAAGTGCACTCACCCATCAGGGCAATCAGGTCGGTCATGGCTTCATGCACTGAGCCGCCAAAAACGCCAGAGTGCAGGTCTTTATCACAGCCCTCCAACTGTGGAACAAACAGCAATATTAACCAGGGCAAATAACAGGTTTAAAATGCACTTAAACTACTGAAACAGGTTCAAGTAAACCACTGGCTTTAAGACAGGTTTGATTCTGCGCCATAAAAAAGCTTGTAGTATAACAGCTGTTAACACAACAAGAAAGACTTAAAAGTGAAGCAGCTTATTAAACACAGCTTGGAGGGAAAGGTCATGGTGGAGGTAAGTACACAAAAACAACACGGCAAACTAAAGAAGTCAACCCTTTTTCCCAGTGAATTGCAATTAGTCCTTGTGGAATCCCTGTGCTTAGAAAGGGATTGTTACTCACCTCGATGAAGAAATAGCAGATGCCGCGCAAGCCATAGGTGATGCAGGGCTTGGTTTTGCCCAGCCAGTAGTTGTCCGAGATGCAAACATAATCTACATCCTTCAGGAAAGAGTCCTTCCGGGAAAAGATCAGATCGTCTAGACCCTCAGAGCCAGACTCTTCCATCCCCTCAAAACAGAACTTAATATTGATGGGAAGCTCCTGTTTGGAAAAAAAAAAGGAGAAAAGAAAAAGATAGAAACAAAGATAAAGGGTCTGGTGCAAGTGGTGAAAAAAGCTGTACAGAAACTCATTTAAGGGCATTTAAGTAAACACTGACAATGAAGGTTAAGTGATCCACTATGCAACAACTGCATTCATGGTTTCTGATATTTTCTAAGAATTAAAGTTAAATTTGTCACCACTTTTGGCTCATTTGGAAAAGCATAGCTGGGATCAGCATGTTAACGCCACATGACTGCTGATTAAAAACATATTTAAAAAATGTGACCAATTAGGATGAAAATATACATAGAATTTGTACTTTTACGGGATATTTCAAATTTCAAAAACATTTCAAATAGAACCTCTGGCCCAAGATATGAAAGGGGGAAGGAATGTGGACACCAGGATGGAGCAGAGCCATTACACAAGAAGGGAAGACCTTTGAGCAGGAAGAGTAAAAGGTCTGCACTTCTTGCAATCTGACAATTTTAAGGTGGCATCACGTTTTGGTTTTGGCAACATAAAAACTGCATGGCACAGCATTTATTGTCGCACACACCAATGTTATTTCTCCCTGCAACGAGCTGGGTAATATTAATCTTAACATTGCATGGCTGATTAGATTTGCTTGAACTGATTATAACTTGCACAGCTGATTAGATTTGCTTTAGTCTTATGGACAGTATATTTCATCAGCCCCCGAAGTATTGGTGTGATCCTTGCAAATGTTGAATTTACAAGTAGAAATCAATGAATGGTGCCATTAGTGCTTTTGCATAGAACATTTTCCATACTTAAAAAGTATGTCCCTCAGGTGTTCTTTACAGATGAAATATTGCTATGTGACAAATGCCACTGTTCACAACGATACAAAGGGTGTACATTTTGATGTGATTTGATGTATTGACGGCATGCAGTACTTGCTGAGTCTTCTGGAAGGCCTCAATGCAGTTGAACCAGGCCAGGACAGGTCCCTTGTCATCTGTGGAGCCTCTTCCATACAGCTTCCCTATGGTGATTTTAGAAATGTGACAAAAGCAACATGGGGAAACTTCAGTAACCAAGTAATCAGGGCAGTAAATGTTCAATCTGTTCAAACAAAGGTTGTGCATGAAAGCTGACAAATATGTAATCCAGGGCACACCTATAAAACCTGGTCAACAGTATAGAGTTATATTTATGACAGAGTATTGAATTTCCATTACTCTCCCAATAGGTCAATGAAAGCATCTTCAGAATTTACTTTTTAGTATTGATATCCAAGGAATTTTGCTCAAGTTTTCAGTTCCTATTACCAGGGGGAAGTGAGTATCTGCGGTAAGCTCAGCAAGCATGACTTAGATCAACTGACACATCATGTGGCTGAAAAAAAGTCTTCACTCAGGCAAAAAGTAATGAGTTAGCATAGTTAGCAGTCGCCTTTTTATTGCTTTGTAAGTCTGACACCTGATCAAGTGAATCCACCTACCATCTTTCTCCACCAGCTTGAAAGGTTCTGTGTCCCAGCCATCGTCGAGGTTTGCAGGCTGGACGTCAAGGTGACCATAGATGCACACAGTCTTCTTGCCAGGGTCTGAACCGAGGCGACCCAAGATGATGGGAGGAAGTGGGATCTCCTGTCCATCCGCCAACTATACAAAAATGCAATGTGTGTATTATGTGCCCATATTAAACTGCAGTTCCTAAACACATATTTGCATGCATATTAACGCTCCTTAAATGAAAGTGCTGGCAAACAATTGGACATAAAAATCTGAATAGCATCCGGGCATTTACCTTCTGTTTGCCAATGTCAACCAGCTCCACTGTTCCGCCAAGTTTCTCGATGTCCTTTGCTGCCATCTCCATCATCTTTTTTATCTCTCCACGTTTCTCTGGCCATGCAGAAACACTCTGGACTGCTACCCATTCTGCCAAACGCTTGAGAGGCAGAAAAATGGTTAAGTGCACTTGCAATTAAGAATAGAATTGTAGATGTTACAATGGTTTGGCATTAAAACGGCATTGATAATATAAACTGTAGTATTTTCCACAACAAACAAACCCATTTGGTTTCTTCATCGACAAAAAAAAGTAATTTCTTACCTCAATGTACAACTCTTGGTGTTCGTCCACATACTTAAAAAGTGCTGGAAGAGAAGCCATCGTTTCTAACTTTCACCCTTAAGCCGGAGTACCTGGACTCGAACTGAACTTTTGCCTGTGAAATACAGCCTATTATTAGATTATCACAACAGAGACTGCACCTATTCGTTTACGCTAACACCATCATCTGTATACAAGTCCTACTTGGTGATGAAATAACATTAATTATTACGATAATATAGACCTGACCTTTTTGATTATCTTTTTAAGTCTGTCTTCCCTTATGAGTCCTATGGTTAACTTTGCGGCACATCATGCTCATTTTACAGATTCAACCACTTAACAAGTAGCCAGACCTAACTTCGATACTCAACGGGAAGTACAATCTGGAATTAGTGGTGTCAAGGGTGCAGTTGTGAGTAGGTCTACCTTAAATGCTACTTGAAAATAAAAACATGCAAGGCGCATAAGTCTTCATCTAAAATATTACCTTGAGGATATCACACGAAAGATCATCGGCCACAGTGCGGTTAATTCTGCAGAGTCAGTCTGCAAAGTCTTGTGTTTTCAGAAGACAGCATGTGAGAACCTTTTCCGGTTCGTCACCATCCTGTGCGTGACGTCAGTTTCGGAATCCAATCAGATTCTTGTTTTGATGGACAGTTTATTTAAGTTACATCAAATAAGTTGCTTATTTGAAGCATTTTATTATTATTTAAAATTTAAATTTTAATTGAATTTAATTTAACTACATTTTCCGTGTGTGTGGTTTGTTAGAGTGGTCAACACTTGAAGCTTTCCCTCAAAATGTAATCGTTTTTGCTTGATTGCTTCCAGCCTCTCCTCTACAGGTGTTCTCAATTTAAGAGAAACTAATTATTGAATAGAGTTTAGGGTGATGTTTGTCTATACATTTCAAAAGAAAACGACGGCTAAGCATGCAGTTTAGGAAGTCATTGACAGTTGACTACAGTTATCATCTGGCAGCTATGTTTGTGTTAGTTTGTTTAGTTGCGGAGTTAGCTCTTACACAAGCGTTAGACCTTAGCAGTCAGCTGGGGGAGCATGACTCCTTTTCGTTTGTCCAGAGCAAGGATGACTATACCATTGGCAAAGCTATCGTTAAGTCATCAGAAATTGACTATGGTGATGATTCCAGTTCGGAGAGGGAGTTCAAGATGCCGGCTACAAATACCCAGGAATTGCTTTTAGAGTGTTCAGACAACGCCATGAAGGTGGTACTTCCCGCTGGTTCACTCAATGCGATTAGGATGCTAGGTAGGTGCTTATTACCCAAGGCTATTGGTAGGCCTGTATGTGGCATCAGTTTGGTTGATCTGTTTTAAAAATGCACATGTGACCTTCTTTTTCCTTTTGAAAGGCTCAAGCTATACAGACTCTGTACTCGAAAATCCAAAGTTATGTGGATATACGCTGACAAAGACACAAGAAAAGAACACCCTTAGTGTCAATTTTACAGGCTGTCCTGTGACAATGGAGGTCAGATTTCCATATTTATTGTGTGTGTGAATTTTTTTCAAGTTACTGCAGTGGCCAAAACTGCCCTAATGAGTTGTTTCTTCTAAACAGAGAAATCGTTATACCATCAGGCTGATGTATGTCACAGATGACGGCAGAGTCAAAGTCAATACTGTGTCCTGTCCTGCTCATCAGTATTTAAACTTGACAAGGCCGCAGTCTGATGGCCCTCGTGAAAAGCCTACCAGCAAGTGTGGAAGCACTACTGTTGCTCCCATAACCAAACCCACTCCGATACCTAATCCATTGCCTGGGGGTTTGTATGACTGAATGAATGCATTCCTTTGCTTGGGCACTCTGACACTACACCCTCATATGAGCTGTACTCTGCTCCTTTATAAACTACACTTTGGAACTGCAAGGTTTTTGGCAATGAAGAAAAATGTAATGGAAGCATTCAAAATTGGTTGACCTTTACCAAGTTCTTAACATGTTACGCTAAATGCATTAGGCCACAGTGTTTTGAGGGGGTCTTGTGCTTTTTACATGGATGCAAGGTTTACTCTTTCTTTTTTCCCCAGGCTGCAGTATTCCAAAAGAGAAGCAGATTGAGTGTGCCTCTGGAATATCTGCCTCTGAGTGTCGATTGAAGGGCTGCTGTGTGGACCCTGCAACTCTTAAATGCTACTATCGTATTAATGGTAACATCTAGGCCCAGACATTTTTAATTACTTTTGTACAGCTCTTCTTTGGAGTCTAATCTATCCCTCTTCTCTTCAGAGTGCACGTTGGACAAACACTTTGTTTTTGAAATCAGCCGTGATTCGTTCAGTGTACCAGTGAGTCCTACTTCGCTAGTAATTGCTGGTGATCCTAATTGCAAACCTGTGGTTGCCAACAGCAACTTTGCCCTTTTCAAGTTTCCAGTCACTGAGTGTGGAACCCGAATGTATGTAAGTGTTAACAAACAATGTTTTGCTGTGGAGATGAATGTTGCACTCAACATTAGCTTGGCTGTGATCTGCTTACAGCTTATTAGTGCTTATTTATTTATTTTTACCCCCTTCCCTCAAACTAGGAAAGTGGGGAGAATCGTGTGTACCTGGCTGAAGTGCAAATGGTCATAAGGGCACTCCAACTGAAATATGGAATTATCAGCAGAGACAATCCTGTCAGGTTTGTCTTTTTGTATATTGCCTGGTTTTCACCATATGTCCAGATGGGGTTGTCATGCTGTTCAAATATGTCCCCTAATACTAGATCGTATAACAAGTATTCTTTGAAATGGGTATAACTTTTTTTTTTGTCATGGACCACTGGGTATGATTTGTCACTTTTGGTCATATTTGCACAGGATCATGGTGGAATGTCGTTATCCTCAGCGTCACCAGATGACTCATGCCAGTGCTGGGTTTCTCGTGATGAGCCCACGACTCCCATCTACCGTCACTTGAGGGCTTGTATGGTGTACAGCTTCGAATAGCTGAAGGCTCGTCTAGTTCATTCCTTTTAATTCTTCTGCACTTGCTTATTCATTTGTATTTGTTGTGTAAAATGGCCCCTCTCTAGAAAGAACCTTTACCAAGTTTTTGCCACACTACCACCAACCTTTGCGTCTCCTGCTGGGAAAGCCACTGTATCTTGAAATTTGCGTCTGTCTTTCAGGTGCCCTAATGCCTTGGATTCTGGCTCCACCTCAATCATGAGTGATCTACCACAGAATCGCCACACACGTCACTTCATGGTCAAGCTGGTTTTCCAGTTCATGGATCAAACGACCAATACGTTTCTGAATGAGGAGGTTGGACCTATTGACTTGTGCATTTACCATAAGTTTTTTTTTACTAGAGAGGAAGTTACTCTTAATCACTCTCCTCCGATCTATTTCATGTGCAGAGCTGAAGTGTGTTTGCCTTCGGTGTCTACCTGCAAAGAGACTTGCTTTGATACAAAGGTATGCCTTGAAAGATTTCCTTTTCAATTTGTGCTTAAATGTGTTGTCTAAAACTTCTTCTTGTGCCCTGAGGTTTCTCCTTAACAAGAGGGACTGCTCTAGTCATTCAATTCTGAATAAATGTTATTGCTTTAATTGTGTAGCTTGCTTATTGTTGCTGGCTCAAGTGTCAATATTTGTCTTATGATGTGTAACTTGGTTTGATCCATTAATAATCAGACCATACTACAACCTCTAGTCTAAATGTTATATTTTGTATTAAAGTAAATCTGGTGACTGTTAGTGGTTGACCGATATGGGTTTTTCAATGGCCTATATTTAGAGAACAGGGCGACCGCTGGGCGACGTGTTTTTTTTTTTTTTTTTTTTTGCATCTGATAAAATACAAAAATGTAATTAGTGACAGATAAAACTGCTGAACTTAGATTAACATTTATTTTAACAATGTTATTGTCTGTTTTGCCTATGTAGATCTGCACTCTAATTATTAAAAAGATGTCCAGAATAATGGAAAAACATTGATCTGCTACGACACCCACCCCTAGTATGTCTTATGACAATACCAGTGCGCTAGCTTCATCTACCACCTCAGTACACTTCAGCTCTTACTACTTCAACTGCGCATACAACTACAACCATTGCCTCTACAACTCCATCAGCTGTAACGGTTAGTATTGCACCATCCATGTTGGCTGCAGCAACTGTATCTGCCTTTTATTGTACCAACCCATATCACCTCATCATCATTGCATCGGCTCTGAAACGACATCTAACATCATCTACATTCCACACCCAGTCAGCTGCTACCGATCCTTTCAAGTGGGCCTAGACCTTGTTATAAATGTGATCAACAAATTGTCCCATGAACTTCTCAGCCAATGGAGCTTTGTGAGCTAGCTAAGAGCTAATCTCTGCTGCTGTTATAACTTGGCACAGGTTACCCCAGGTTTTCTTATGTTGCTAACATTCAGTTTTCATTGTTCATACAGTGACATTTGGGATACCCAGAAATGAAAGAAAATTACATTGGAACAGCAACTATGTATTTTTATGCTTAATTGAAGAGAGGTAAGTGGTAGAGGAGGAAGGTGAATTTATTATAAAACAGGAATTATACCTTCATTACCAAATAATGTCACACTGACCAGTGATGTTATAAATTACTTTAAGCGGTATCAAGTGTTATGGGTGCATGACCTTGAAAATGTCCAGTATGTAAAATGATTATACAGCTGGATAACAGCCTTCGATGTGTCCCATTATGTGATGGAAACGGGACACCTCGGGGGCCGTTATCCCTTACATATCAGACCTTTGAATGTTGAGATGGCCGATTTAAATCAATGGAACTTTCTACAGAATTCTGTTTCCACTGTTGGTTCCACTGTTATTAAGCCTGAATTCCTTAGCTTGGTAGCTGTTTAATAATCATATTAAACTTAGAATGTTCAGTGTATGGTCTGTCATACTTTTCAATAGATTTTGCTTATGACTCCTCACCTGTGCCTTTTGGACAAATTATTTGTATATCAATTCCTGCGTTTTTCCCCCATGATCAAGTGAAAAAAAAAAAAACACCAAAACTGATCTACAGTCCAACACTGTGCCATTTCAGTTCCATATCTCCAACTTTGCACTGCACTGCCTTATTAGTGAAGTAAAATTACATTTTGCCTGATCCTTATTAGGGAAGTCTTGAATCCATTCACGTTTCCGGACTTCAATGAAGGTAGTAAAATATGTGGGATGTCAACACCAGGTTAGAAAGATTCAAGGCCCATGTCCAACTCACTTCAGTGGTTCAAATTCAGAGATGTTTGCTGCTAACACTGTCTCCAGCTGTTATCATTATTTTTAACCCTTAAAATACTTTTTTCCCTGATGCACTGATTTCCATTTTCCCCAAGATTATAATTTGAATTTTAGCAAATCTTTCCATACCGCAACTAACACAGTGGATGTGAACTAGCAGTGCCATTAGCCTCTTAAACTATTCACACTCAAGCCACTGTAGCCTATATAGCCTGTAAGTGTATTGGTCTGTCAGGAATATCTTTAACCAGTGTGATGGCCCATTCTGCTGGATTAAATAGTTCTTAATGGCACAAATCTTTGTGTGGTTTCATTCAGTAAACTATATTAATCTCCAATCTAATGCCTCATTTGTCCTGGGACAGGGAAGATATGTTTGCCTTGTGTTTCTTTTTCTTGTGACACCAAGTTGCCTATTGGTTGGTTTAAGTTAATCAAGTCAGACATTCAAGGTTAGATATAAACTCCTCCAAAAAAGTTCGGAAACGTTATTTCGGTCGATTATTCCTCCCCTTTAATAATACCAATTGGTATTGTATTTTATATCGTTGGAAAGCCTGATTAGTCACCTTTACAACGAGGTACGAGGAACTTGTAAGGATCGTGCATTCGTGGAATGAGCGACACAGCTAACCGTGTGGGTAGCGGCCCAAACTTTTTGGCCAAAATCCCCTGCAATATTCTTCTGTACTTGGTGTGTCCATAAAGGGAAAACTTACAGCGACTGAAGATGATGATGCATCACTACAAACAAACTACTCCTCACCGTCATTGTCTTCGTACCCTCACTTCAATGTCTCAAACTAAACTGCGTTACCTGAAGGAAATGAGAAATACAGTTATTGGATAGGTGCACTTCAAAGACAACAAAAAACCTGGAAGCGTCTCAAGTGTGAGTATGACTCTTTTTAAATACCAAAAAACCGAATTAAACCCCTACTGCACATAATGCTGAAATGTACTTTATACTTCAGATAGTCATGTGTGAGTTATATAGCATGTATTTGCCCACCCTCACACTTCAATTGAATCATTACATCAGTTATTCCTGTAATGAAAATAGTACACAGCCACAAACGCTTGTCATATTTTAATGACTGATTGATTGACTGAAAAATATAAATGATCTTTAGTTATTCCGATACCTCCACCAGATGTCAATTTCATATTTGATATCTCAGCTTATTGTAGATCTGTGTTTGTGGGACTGTATTTACTCAAAACATCAAGGTATTCCCTTTCTCTACTTTGTCACATGAATGGCAACCGCTTACCCAGACTTAGGTTTATCATGGGGCCCGGCTTCAGTTAGTGCTTTTTTTAATTACTGGGTTTGTCACAATATGTGTGACTTTCACTGTGAATTTTTTTTTTAATACGAGAATCTATTTTATATGAGCGATTTTATATATGAGAATATAATACAAACCTCCAGTGCTACGTGTGCCTTCCCACTTGCCTAATTGTCAGTTCCAAACTCTAGGCAGACGGTGAAGAATCGAAAAGGCAAAACAATGGCGATGACGTGTGGTCCTGACTGGCGTAGTTAGCTTAGTTTCCCATAGTTTAACTGATTGCAGTTTATGGCAAAAGATGGCCTACTATTGCCTCTTTTCTGTCAAGAAGAATTCCTGTGATGAAAAAATTAACATGCTGATATTTGAATCTCTGGTAACCTTTGTCACCACCTCCTGGAAACAGCGAGATATTGCAATCAGTGATATCTGCAGTGAGCTCATTTCCAACAGTAAACTGTTGTACTATTGAGCAAGGACAATAGATAACAAAAAGTATTATTTTGTTCTTTTTAAAACATAAAGTTTACCATTTAACCAATTTCATCTCAAATTCTTGCCAGACATGAAAATATCCAAATCATGTTTCATTGGTGACCCCCTGAAACAATCAGCTATGGAAAAGTCGGCGAAAAAGTGTCACAATTGTGAATGGTCGGATGTAGTGGAGTGTCCATCGAACTGCTCACTTTCTCACAGTCAGTGACTCAATCACTTATTATCACGAAACCACTGAGACCTGGAAGTATATCTCTACAAGATGCTACTGTTGAAGATCAGGCAAGCCTCTCGCTGGCTAATCAACACAGTCCACCAGCTCCAGATATTGTTGTTGTGACAAATGCGCCGTGCATATGAGAACTACAAAGCACCACTACACATTGCGTGGACAGAAGAAAAGGAGATACAAGTGAATGAAAAAAGGGCTGAGAAAGCCAATAAAAGAAAAATTGAAAATGTAATAAAGGGTAAGGAGAAACAGTACAACGGACTCAAAGTCGATGAGAAAGAGAAAAAGACTTTCAAAATGACTGAAATGTTTTTGGAAGAGAAGGTCAATTGATTCAATACATTTTGACAGTAGGTCTGACAGATCGTAGTTCAAAATAGTGATGCAAAACCTAATCGTACACTTAGTTCTGAAGCTCAGAAGATATCATAGCCTAGTAGATATTATATATTAGAGAGACACCATGCAAAAAGGGGCCGCCACCGGTTCTTAGACCTGATCTTGAAACCTGTAGGCTGTGAAGGTCAACACCACCCATTTAGTTGTGTATTGGTTGATGCATTTTGGCCGTGGGACATTGCGCCTTGCTACATCTCTTGACAGAGATCTCACTGTGACGATGTGATACATTCAGCAACTGGATGAAGCAAGGCTCTATAGCCTCTACCCAGGGGCGGACTGGGGGGGAAAAGTGGCCCGGGAGTTACTGTCAGACCGGCCCACTCAATACACGGCGCGCGGCCCACTCAGTACACAGCGCGCTGCCCACTCAATACACGGCTATTACACGAATAAAATGATACTGGCTATTGTAACACTCCAAGGTAGGTATAGCTAGATGAATATGGTTAACTCTGGGCTAGTATCAGATGGTTATACGTATTACTACATGTAACAGGTTAGAAAAGCAGGTTTAAATAATTGCACCACATAATCTGTTACCTGTATTTCAGTTTCTTTTTAATCTTTTATTTTGATATCACAAGCACACTGGTATTGGGGGTCTCTGCTAGCCCCCCCTGTCTCCCCCTGTTTTGTTCCTCTCTCCCCCCTTCCTCTTTCCTGTTTGACATATGCTGGGAATGAGGTAGGTGGTTGAGTTTCATGGGGATAAAGAATCTAATAAATATTGCCTTTAAAAATAGGCATCTAGGTTCTTATATATCTTCTTATAACTTATTATTATTATATGTATTATATATCTTAACTATTTATATGATATATCCCTCTGACATATTGTTTATATGTTTTTCCCTTTTGTTACATGTGGGGGCTAGCATTGAGAGTGAAGCTAAGATACGGTAGCTCACCAAACTGTGTGTCTGTTGGTGTGATTTCACAGGTGTGATAAAGTTTTTACTTATTTTTCTTAATGTATATACTGTATTACATGTCTGTTCTTAGTTTTGCCTGTTTGACATATGCTGGGAATGAGCATTGAGAGTGAAGCTAAGATACGGTAGCTCACCAAACTGTGTGTCTGTTGGTGTGATTTCACAGAAATAAAGATACATCTCAGCAACTGTTGTCCACGGGTCACAAGTATTAAAAACACACAACGCAGAAGTTACACCGGTTACATACAGAACCTTAAGGAATGAATATCCACACAATAAAGAAACTGGAATCAGAGGGTAGAATTAGTATGAACTATATTGTAGAAATTAACAGAATAGAACATACGATGGGGTGTGAACATCAGTGGTATCAGTAGTGTTGCATGCTGGGTGTGTGATTGTGTGTGTGTGTGTGTAGGGGTGTTGAAGGTGCATAACAAAACAATAAGTTAAGTAACAGATCCTAAACTAACTCTGCTGGCCCGGGTGCATTATAGTCCCATGATAATAATAAACAATATCAGTATACTCATGTGTTATTATGACCTCACTATCTAATCTAGATAACATATTAACATTGTTTATAATGTTAGTGTTGTGTGTAACACGGTGATTTTAGCATACCAAGCTAGCTGGTTAACTTATTTTACATAAGTTATTAGATATTATAAGATTGCCCTCTTTACAACTACCACCATGCTCATCGATTGTATCGCTCATCGCTTGCTCATCGATTGTAGGCAAATGACTACGGCTAACATGTTTAAATAGATAATCTCGATGATGACAACAGCGCCAGTTTGCTTATTTTACCTGATCATAACGGTCTCAATTTTGGACATTTAACCACCTAACGTTAGCTAGGCTAGTTAATAGGGAACGTTACCTCATCTGTGAAAAGTAAGCTAACATTGGCCAAGTCAACGCCACAATTTACCTTGTATCACTGACACTGTCACGCGAAATAACAGTCGTAAATGGTCCAGAGTTTTCTTAAATGCAATTCCTCAAAACCACCAGATGCCCCACGGGCCGCTCCATGTTAGAAGGGCTGACTGCACACGTCACTACGGTTGCGTGCCCTGGCGGGGCGTGTATATAAATCCAGGTGCGTTTAATTTAAGAATCCTCATCCTCAATCCGCACAGCTGAGAACACTTCGGCTGTGTAAGAACCAATTTTCAGGTGTTCATTAATAAGGTGGAGATCAGAAGTTCAACGTAAGAAACGAAGTCCGTAAGAACACATTTCAGAAGACACTTCAGAACATTTTCGAAAAATAAGCACCATGAGTGTGAATACAGATCGCAAGGAGGAGTATAAAATTCAGTCAGTGATTTGAACTTATTAAAGTTAGTAGAGGAAATAATGCGTGTTCTGAGTAAGCCTATATGGTAAATAGATAAAGGTGCCGGCGATGTTTAAGGGAGGGCCAGTTGGGGATAATTTCCAACTACAGAGGGACACAATACAAACAAACAAACACTTAGAGCAGCCCAAACGCCATTAAGTTGGGAGATCCAGTGACAAACTAAATGACCAGTGTGGTGGAAGAAAGAACCTCCCTTTTGCCTGGTAGCTGGAGAGTGTTGAGCAGTGTGTGAGTGTGTGTGTGCATGTGTTCTACCGGCATCTCTGTCTTTTAGGCCTTCTCTGTGTAGAGAGTTGAGGTGTGCGAGCGTGCGTGCGTGCGTCTGTGTGTCCGTTCCTGCTTGTGCCTGCCTACGTCTGTGTGGCGTGCCTGCCTGCCTGCCTGCCTGCCTGCCTGTGTCTGCGCGGCGTGCGTGCCTGTCTGTCTGTGCGGCGTGCCTGCCTGTGTGTCTGTGCGTGCCCGCTTGTGTGTGTCTGTGCGTCCTGGCCTGGGTATGTGCGTGTGTCTGTGTGTGCGTGTGTCTGTGCGTGCCCGCTTGTGTGTGTCTGTGCGTCCTGGCCTGGGTATGTGCGTGTGTCTGTGCGTGCCCGCTTGTGTGTGTCTGTGCGTCCTGGCCTGGGTATGTGTGTGTGTCTGTGCGTGCGTGTTATACCTGCATTTATGTCTTGTAGGCCTTCTCTGTCTAGAGTCTGAAGCACTTCCCCGGCCAGACTCTGGCTCTCCCTGCCTTCCGCTGGGCTGGTGCTTTTCTGATGACCGTCACCAGCAACGACTCCACCCCGATACGGGGGTTTGACACCTGTACACACAGACACGCACGCACAGACACGCACGCACAGACACACGCACGCACACATTCAATTAGTTCCCTTGATATGAACTAAAGAGGCAGGTAGCAACAGCAACTCCAAATAAACTGGGTAGGTGTGTTACCTTCCTGCCAATGGTAATCAACTCTGTGTCTGCCATCACCTTGTGTGACTTTAAAGATGTTGCCTTTGGTGACATATGCATACACATTGTTTTTAATGCATGACAATAACATAAATGCAAGTACATGAAGAGCAGAGCATCTTCCTTGTTATATTAATAACCCTATGAAAAACACAGTGGTGGCAAAAGCCACATAGTGTTTGAAACACAGCTCATTTATTAACCACACTACATATAACTAACAGATAACATTAGCAAAGGCTTTGCTGATGAGAACGAGTGAAATTCCATGACATCAACAGTGAGAGTAGCTACCTAAACATGTGTAAAAGAGACTGTATTCATATGACTACCTCCCAATATATTCGTTTATACATCTGAATTTAAACGATCGATAGAAAATACTGATTCACAGTCCAAACATTCTCATTCTCATTCATTCATAGCCCTCGTAGAAGCCCCGTTAATATAGCGAACTTCCAGTCAGATAAGGTAGTGTTTGTAACGTAGCTAGATGGCTAAATACATCGATACGACAACATAAAACAACGGGTGAAATGAATCATAACCTAAGTTATATCATACAGCACTAACAGATAACATTAGCAATGGAAACGCTGATGAGAACTAGCGGAATTCCAGTCAGCTAACAGAGTGTTTCTAGCGAAATTCCAGTCAGATAACAGAGAGTGTTTGTAAGGTTGAAAGCTAGCTAAACACAAAAGGTGAAATTAGTTCAGTATCTAACAGCAGCGTATTACATGTGTAAATACTCACCATGTCGATAATCTGCCTCGGTTGATTCCTTAAGCATCCGGCTAGCTTCACTCTTTGAATTACCCGCCCCCTCAGGTCTAGCGTAAGCAATGTAACGTCGCCTTCCAGAATTTCTGCCGTGTGCCTGACGTCGCTCTCCAGGATTTCTGCCGTGATTGGTGAAATGTTTTCGACTGTGCGAACGTGATTGGCTCCAATTGTTTTAGAATCTGCGGACGTGATTGACTGAAGCTGAAACATTTAGCTGGCCTTGCAGTCGGCAGCTGTGGAAGTGGGCCGGTATTTTGGACCATCAACCTCGTCGGCCCACCGGGGATTCCCCCGGTATCCCCGATGGCCAGTCCGCCCCTGCCTCTACCTGTGGAACCTTTACTAGCTTGTAAAAATAGATTGGTTTTCCTTTCATGAATTGCTTATATCCATGCCATAGAATGGGATCATGCTCTCATCCACTGACAGCCATTCCTGAAATTGGAGAAGGTGGGCTAACAAATGGGTCTCTTAGGATGGTTGGTTACTTTTGTAGGAAACCATCCATTAGGCTGTGGCAGCTTTGTTTTACACATTCTTCAGCATTTGGGCTGTACACTATGGCAGTGGCCTCTTCGATTACGCGTTTGAAGTTTGAACACTCTTATAGTGATAGTTAAAAGGCTATGATAGTTTGAAGCCCTCTGGGTGCCTGTGCAGCTTCATATTAACATGAGTTCATATTCACTTCATATTAAAATGAGTTCAACTACAACTGTTGAGGTGGTTCCCTAAGCTAAAGATAGCTCACATGTTTTACTCATCTCTCGCAGAGGTTCGTGCTCCGTAGCATCCCCCCCCCCGCATTGAACTGAATGCGGACACACTTCACCTACACTTCCACCCCTGCTCCGCTCTCACTGACTCTAGGGGGTAGGCGATTTTGTTGGTTTGTTCTTCTGTAGCTTAGATGGGTGCATTTAGTTGGCTGTAATTGCCACCGATCCAGCTGCTACGGGTTGTTAGCCCCAATTCCCTTCCTGCCAGCTGTCTTTCCAAGCGGTCACATGGTCTTTACCTTCTAATCAGTTGCCCTATTCACTGCACTCACTAGGTGCTGTAGATTGGTCATTTTAGCTATAGGCTTGCACTGATTTTTTTATTTTTTTATTCCTCGTGCAATTGGTTGGGGACTTCCATATTTCATATTTTTCTATAATTATTATCTATGTTAAAGCCTATTATGCTAATGTTCTATGTTCATAGTTTTATTTTTGGGGGTCTACTAGAATAGATTTACATCTGCCCCCGTACAGTCTTGCTTTTAGTGTTTGAAAGTTTTTAGTATAATATTATATTTGTAAAATGACAAGCCTTGACATCCTAACAAAAACAATGAACGTATAACATAGTACACTCTGCAATATTGCCTCCTTATTATGTTGTCGACCTATGGATCATCTATGTGCTAACTCCTGCACTTTTGCATTATTCCTCTGGTGTAGTGTCTTTCAAGAGTTTGGGTGGAATGGATATTTCCTATGATTCTCTGCCAAAGTATCACTGTGGAAATGAAAGTCTCACTCTAAGGTTTGCTACTACCAGACAAACAGATGTCTTCTTTCTCACAGGTGAGTGAAAGATTAGTCATCTCATGTTATACAGCAAGATATACATTTTTTAACACTAACTTTCTTTAACCATGAGAAACCAGTTGTCCTGTGTAACACATTTATTTTGCTATTCCAGAGAAACTTAAACCCATTCCAGTGCAGAAGCTCCCAAAAGACTGCAAACACACAGCCGTCAAGCATGGGGTCTGGATGCTTTTAAAGGTCTTCTTCAGAAGTTGCTACCTGCGTCATGACGTAAGGGAGCCCTTTTACACACAATGTTGATCTTCATTTTCTCTGTCTACAGTATCTGTATCTCTGTAGCATTCGGTTCTCTATCTCCTCATAACTTAATTCCTCAGGTTATGGACCAGATGTCTTTCCATTCTGTGAAGTTGCAGTACTTCGACCATGCTCTGATGAGGAATCTGTCAGGGATAGCCTCGTGTCTTGCCATTTCACCATCATTTGTTTCTTCAAAAGCAACATCACCTAAAGTAAACTGTGAGAAGAATGACATTATCATCAAGCTCTCTGGGCGTAAACTGAAGCGTGTTTTTGTTTCTGGTGAGTATTAAAACATTTAAGAATATACTAATATTAATATTTCGGAACAATCAATGCAGTTTGGAACATGCTATAAATGTGGCATGGCACTGGGCAATACATATTAACCGGATATACCGCATGCGATTCTTCATTTAGTATGATTCATCCAGTTACTTTTATTTTTCCACAAATTAGCCTTCTAAAGACCTCAATACATGCTAAATTGCTTTATTTGCATCGTTTTTATGCATTATGTCCAATAGTGCTAATCCTGAAGTCAAGACTCAAAGGAGCCTCTTCAATAGGAAGCTATCCATTTACTTTCATAAAGAAAAAGAATCAAGAGTGTTTTAAACATTAGTTGGTTAGTCCAGGACCCATGCTGTTCAAAATGTATCAAGGAAAAGGGATTAGGGATAGAAACTTCCTCTATATCAAAATTAATATTGATGTAAGTTCCTTCTGTAATCACAAAAATGAATCCAGGCAAGAACAAGCATGTTCTAATCGCTGTTAATACATGTAGTGTCATATTGCCTGTTGCATGTTACATATTTAGTTTTTCATATTTTTTTTCACATTCTTCGAAATGTTCTCTCTTCTCCTCCCCAGAATGATCAAACATTAATATTGATGTATCTTGACCTAACTGGAAGACTCAAGAAAGTGAGGGTGTCTTGTAGTAGGAAACATTCATCGCGCTCCGCAAGGTCCCTCGATTCGATTTATTGGGGTTATCCAGAAAGTCCAGAAGAACCAAACTGGCCAATTCCTTCATCTCTGACACAGGACACCATAGTCTCCCTCTCCAATAACATGGAGACCATTGAAATACCCCCTGAATCTGAAGACAATTTTGGTCACTTTTGGGAGTTCTGGGGATTCCCAGAAATACCGGAGGGGCCATACAGACCAGTGACGGATGCACAAGAAAGAACCACAAAATCAAGACCTGTGACAACATTATCCGCTATTAGCACTACTACCACATCTCCCCTCACAACAACATTACCAGCCACGACTGTAATCTTTACCACAACAGCTCCTACTACATCCCCCCCTACTACACCTACGCATCATCCACCCCAACTACACCTACCGCATCATCCCCCCTAACTACACCTACCGCATCATCCCCCCTAACTACACCTACCGCATCATCCCCCCCTAACTACACCTACCGCATCATCCCCCCCTACTACACCTACGCCATCATCCACCCCTACTACACCTACCGCATCATCCACCCCTACTACGGCTACATCACCACCTGCCACAACCTTTGTTGCTACAACTAAAACCTCTACATCAGCTTCACTATCACCATCCCTTACCACTTCATCAGATGCCTCTACTACCATGTTGCAAGGTAGAATACAGCTTTCAAATATCTTACGCACACTGTATTCCTGTATGTATTTTTACTTTGAAATGATTTTTATAAATCCATTTTTTAGCAGTAAGCATTGATTTAGCATTTCAAATTCACTCTACTGCCTCTAATTTTGGCAAGTTGACTTTACTGACTAATCTCCAAGAACTATGTTCATGGTCCATGTTGTTATGGTACATGTATGTGAATGAACCTACATTGAATAAACTCTGCTGTTTCTACTACTTCAGGAGCTACCACTGTTGCATTTCAGTTGACACTGAATGCAGTCTTTTAAAGTGCTCTTTCAGACCCAACATCACCTGCCTTTGCACAATTGTCACTGCTTATTCAGTCAGAGGTAAGACTTTTGTTTACTATGATAAAATATGAAGAAAAGTAATTATGTGTAGATGGTAAATTAAGTTGTTATTGTAAACTAACTGTTAAACCAACTGTTAGCAGAATGCCATGGTTTTATTTGTCTACTCACTGCTAAAGTGAAACATATTAATCTGCTGAAATAATGCAGTTCTGTTATGGTCTCAGCTATGGGTCTCTGAAATAATCATTCTTGTGATTGCTTCTGTCTCATGATGAAAATCAATCGCCATACATTTTCTGTACAATACAGTTTCTTAGTTACATACGTGCAGGTAAATGTAAGGCTTATACAAATCCTTGAGCTTTAAATAGTTTTAGTAATTTTATGGCTGTCGGCACCAGTTAAAATTACAAAGAAATTGCAATCAATCCCAGAATCGCAATTGATTAGTAAATAGTTATTGAATTGATTTGTGACCCACGAATCATGATTAAACCGTATTTTGACGTACCTGGTGATTCCCACCAGTTTCAGCAGTTGCCGGTAAGATGGCCTAAAAATATTCTTTGAATATTATTATTATTAATTAATAATAATAATAATATAATATTGCTACATTTGGCTTCTTGAGATGAGATGTTCTTGAGGCAAACTTTGGCACTGCAGCCTTCCTGGCAAGTGGTCATCATGGCCTAGAGCGCAGCCAGTGCTCTATATCCTATAGAATAGGTGCTCTAGCTATAGAATAGGTCCTCTAGCTAATTGAGGTATAAATAGGTAAGATGTTATGGTGTGTATCAAGGTGCATTGAGTTTTGAAGGTAAGTTATCATGCATGGCTTCATACAACATATGGTTAATGGAATATGTATCAAACATTCAAACAACCAAGATTTGAACCTAGAACCCTTGAATAAAGTAACCATCAGCACACTGAAATCCCCAAACTGGCAAGCCACAGACAGGATTATATTACATAATACATTATCATTATATTATTACTGTTATTTACTGCCCCTGGTTAAGTAGACACGTATTATCTTTGCTAGGATCTGGTTCCATAGTCACTCTGCTTATTCAAGGTGTTGTTTTTTCACAGATCAGTCCTTTTTCCATCAGTGCTTTCAAGGCTTTTATTGGATGGACCATTAAGAGCTTCAGGTAAATATCAGGCTCACGTTCATCTATCTAGCTTTACGTATGTTCCCTTTTTCTCTTTTTCAAATAATTGAATATGCATATATGACAACATTATATTAACATGTTCCTACCATTTGGGGCTAGGTCCGGATCCATCATTGCAGAAACCAGCCTGTTCTTCTCGTCTAATTCAGTGCCTAGTGTTGCTGACATTGGCACCGTAATACAAAATGCAATAAATAGTGGCAATTTAACCATAAATATCATGTCATTCACATTCCCAGGTATGTGACAGAAATCATATGGTGAACTTTTTACATCACATTTAAAGAGGAAATAAAATTATGTTTTTGCCGTGCTTCCACAGAAACAGCCACAGCAGCTCCAACAATATCTACTACTGCCCTACCAAGCAGTCCTGCTACTTCTGCCCCAGTGTGGGTCCAACCCCTGCCACTCCTACTCCTACGACAACTAGCGTCCCTATAGCTACCGCAACTCAAACACCAGCAGCTACATCTGTACCAAGCACCATAGCATCAGTTTTCACAACGCCTGCTGCTAAAACAATAGCCCCAACCTCTGGAGCAGCCAAAATAACAACTTCATCTCTACAGAAACCTACTCCAGTACAGACCACAAAAGCAGCATCTCTGGTCCAGCCAAAGGTCAATATGGAATTCAAGTTGAAGAGGGAATTTACACCAGATCTGATGGACACCTCTTCACCAGCCTACCAGAATTTGGCAACTACAGTTTCCACCGTGGTATAGTAACTTTGTAAGAGTTTATTGCAATACTGTCAATTACAGAAAGTATTTAATATCATCAATATTTCTTGTAACCCCAACCACATTCTTATGTTCCACATGAGGTAAATCTGGTAAACCTAACTAATGCTCCACATTTTAAAAACTGATGTATTTTTTCATTACTAAATGTACATATGGTCTTAGAAGTATTTTTCTTGGAAATGTAAGATTGCTATAGCACTTCATACTGACCAGCCTTCAGCATAAGGTTTGGCAGGTATTAGCACTAGTTTATGTCTTCAAATAATTGTAATTAACTATCTATGTAGATAATGAGCATTTGTCAAAATGAAAAGGTAAGATTTTTGTGAATATTTTGAGTGAAAGACCAAGAGGATAAACAGCAAAGACATATTTTTTTAGAGCCTGTTTTGATCATATTCACTAGGGGTGCCAATAATTGCGGAGGGCACTGTACTTTGCCAAGTTTATGTCTATGGATGACGGCGAAACATTAAGTCCTGCTTACTTAACAGCGGAAACTCTAATTTCATGATGTTAGCCAGACATCTATACACCTATACGTCTATATATATCTATACACCAATAAATGACTCAACTGTTGCATATATTCAACAAAAAAATTACTGTAACTAGCTTGCTATGCACACTCCACCAGTGACCGACCAAACACAGCAAAGCTTAATGATAATAAACCATCTTACCTTTTTATAGTCCACAGAAAGTTATCCACATATAATTTCATGAAGTATAATGTAGCCGTTCGATACGCCCCCTACGGTTCAGTATGTGAACTGCAGTATTAAGGTACGCCTGTCATTTTCAAATACATTCATAGATAATAAATATAAAACAATACAGAAAATAACTGATTGGGAAATCCCCAACCAATAGCACAAGGAAATGACTACCTTTTCCTGTGAATAACTACGAAAAAATAGGTGATGGGGGAAAAAGTGGTGGGGACATGACCTCAGCATAACTGACGCCTATGAGCTCATGTGCATGTGAGTTTCTAATAATCCTGCAGAAAATATCTGTAATTATACAATTATTTCTAAGTTTGAAAGTGCATGTATTCTGGCTCATTTGTGAGAGAACTTTGTGAGACTCTTTCCTCCACAACTCCTCTGTGTAAGGGTGGTCATCAGTAACCAATAGATGTACTTCCGTTTTTTCCCCAGTTGGATAATATATTGGATAATATAATAATTCTAACTGTTAGAGCCTCAAATCAGAGTGAGGTTTGGTGGCATTTAATATCTTGGCAAAGGAATATACTTTCTGTATAGTGTTAATAAGCCCATACACCAAACATGAAGTATAGAAAACTAAACCTGCTCGCATGTTTGATTTTATAATCTCCTTGTTGAAAGGAGGAGGTTAGGAGACCAACCTCCTTGCAATCACACTAAAGAAGATCTTTCATTCCAATTGGATATTAAATGGGATATTTCAGTCTTTTATTTTTAATAAATTAACAAAACTCTCCAAATACCTGTGTTTGTGTGCCATCGTGGAGTATTGTATTGTGAATCAATATTAACATGAGTCTGAAACATAACAAAATGTGGAAAACTTGAAAGGGTCTGAAAACTATCAGAATGCACTGTATGTATAATTATATTATCAGGACTGTACATCCATGTAGTCAATGAACCACAGTCAGGATTTACGTTTAAAAACACAAATGCAGCTCATGGTTGTGATATTTTGTTATATTTTGTTTTGTTATTTGTATATTCACACTCTACTCAGCCAATCGGAAATCAACACTTAAGGCCCGCGCATACTTCTGCAACAGCGTAAATCGTTGTGTAAATCGTTGTGTAATTGTTTGTGTAAATTACTCGTTTCAATTCATAGTTCCTAAAAGGGTTGCGCGTGTTGCAAAGCAATTCACCGCCAGAACAATAGGTGGAGTAACGTTTTTTGTCGAAGACGACATAGAGAATTACGTCTTTGTGTGTGGAAGTCGTTGGTTTGTTTATGTACCAGGTCTTGTTGTCCATCATCTGTCGGTTGCCATCCTTCACTGTGTGTGTGGAGTTGTTGGGGTTGTAAAGCCTTAAATGTCCATATCTCCTCACCTCTCCCGACGACCAGCCGGGCCATGTTCGACAAATATTTAGAACTCATTCAAGGGCTCAGGTCGGGCTCGGACGTCGGGGTATTAATTGCAGCGGGACAATGGAAAAAAACGTTGTGTTTTAAGGCAGCTGCTATGGATTATAGGCTACACTAAATAAATTGCGAAATGAAACAAAAACGCATCACAGTTTAAGTTTTATTAGTATTGATTGATTCACATCGATATGAATGGATGACATGACTAACTATGAGTAACGTTTTCTGTCGAAGACGACATAGAGAATGACGTCTTTGTGTGTGGAAGTCGTTGGTTTGTTTATTTACCAGGTCTTGTTGTCCACACACACAGTGAATGATGGCAACCGAGATCATTGGGGTTGTATAAATGTTCTTATCTCCTCACCTCTTCCAACTGGACCCGACCAGCCAGGCCGTCTTCGACAAATATTTAGAAATCATACTAGGGCTCAGGTCAGCCATCAGCACGATAAGGCATTGAACATTTCATATTTAAAATATCTTAATAAGAAGTGAAGTCAACATGTCTGCTTCACATGATGTAGAAGTTCGTTTATTGACACATATTTTAAGGACAGCCACATCGCTTTAAAACGACGTGTTTATAAGTTACATACAAAAGTGAAAGATAAAAGGCGAGAGAATCGCCAGGTGTACCTTCTCATTATGTAGGCTATGTGTGTTAACTCCACTTCCCGGGTACACCTGGCGATTCTCTCGCCTTCTATCTTTCACCTTCGAATAATTTAACTTATAAACATGTCGTTTTAAAGCGCTGTGGCCGTCATTAAAAGATGTATCAATAAACGAACTTCTGCATCATGTGATCTGTCTTTTTCGCCACTGCTATTGAATTGCCAACTGATGGAGATAATTACCAAACACTGTTAATGACTTTATAATATATGAATCAAGTGCCTTGTTTTAATAAGTATCTTATATGCTTTTCTCTTAACAGCGACATGGCTTTTCTGTGTTCCTGTGTTATTATGACCACTAGAGCTGCTTTATATGGGACCTCTTAGTTATACAGCATTTTGTACTGAACAGTCACCATCTCTGTGTATGTTTTTCTTATTCTTCATATTTTAGGCAAGGATCAGTGAATGTGGATGCAGTGCTTTTATTTAATGCTCTGGAGTCAGTTCCTGACAATACAAATATCCTTGAGACCTTGGTACAAGCTCTTGCTTCGAACAGCTCAGACTTCTTTGGATTATACATCAACGCCAGCAGTATAACATCTGAACGTAAGACGTTGTGAAAATAATTTGCAGCTTAGATTCTGTTATGATATTGATAGCTAAGCTGATATGCTGTGTAACTGAATTTAAAGTTGGTGTCCTTGATTATAATACATTAGACAGATAGCCAAAGGAATGTGAGGAGTGTAGTCAGTGTATGTGCTAAAAGAAAACACTGTTGTTGTTTCACAATCATGGCTCTGAACAAACTAAGTGGTTTGGACAGAGACATACATTATTCCAGCCAATCCAAACACATTCATTTGATTTGATTGGCTGTCGTCAATCTCAACAACATTTTACCAGAAACAAGGACTGACCTTTAATTTAATGGTCTAAATGTACAGCAAGATATTTGATATTACCTGAAGAGATAATATAATACTAAAAGAACATCATACTCACTGGATACTACGATAATATTTAATTTATATTATTGGTCTTCAGTGTTTCCCCTAGGTTTACAGCTTTAGGGGGGGGGGCACGGTGCGCGACACCGACACAAACGCTTAAACGATTCATGGTGTTCATGTGTTTCTTTTAATGACAGCAGTCAATATAACAACTGAACAATTATTTTAACTGTACATTGAACTAAACATCGGAACATGTCTTTTAATGACAATTATCCCCAAAGTGTGCAGCTTTTGTCACTGCAGTTTACCTTTTTGGCCTTCTGGAAGAAAATGTTTTGAGATATTTGCGGCCTAAAATTCCTGATTTCGCAGGAGCTTTTCCAAAAAGTTGCGATGAAAGTTTTTATTTGTAGGTGTTTTTTTGCAATGAAATTGCCGAAAACAAGTGAAAGTTGGGATATAAAGTTGCGAATTGTCCTCTTTGTAATTATAATTTAATTATTTGTTGAAAAATAACTGATTAATAAACAAACATTTATTCATCAAGAACAAAACGATTGAGAAATGGTCCTCTTAATAACCTCACCAATATGCCAAACAAAAGATTACCAGGACTACAAAAATGTAGCAGAATCGGCTTTACTTATCCACAACGAAGTGCACATGTTGGCATTACAAAAGGACCATCAGTAAGACTGAATAAAATGTTATGAATGTCTCAGCCTTCATATGACGAAAAAAAACCAGCCTGTGTCACTATGATCTGTCTCGTCATCTAACGTCCTGCCTGTGTTTCTGCCGTTCTCATTCTATGCTTATCAATCTGTTTTGCTATCCTTGTTTATTTATTTTATCCGTATAGGTGTTAATGTTCAATTTCATATATTAATTTAAAGTCGTCCAATTTAAAGTCATCCATTCTTCAACACTAGCTGCTACCTTATCTTCAAACAGAAAGTAACGATAAATCTCCATGGCAACAGCTCTTGAGGGTTTGGGAAATAATCAGATGTATTGCTTCCTTCATTATTCACAGCAAAATAAATAATGTTCCTTACATTTCACAGATTACCAGACTCTATGTAAAAAAGGGCCACGCACAACTCGCGGAAAATGATTAAAAAAAATGGAAGCCAGATCTATTTCTGAATTTTCGGTGCGGACATACTTTCTGTTTCCACGTCTGTTGTAGCCATTGGGCCTCATTGTCGACCCTACCTAGGAAAAGATCGCTGGATTCATGAACGCCTGGAAAGGTGTTTTTTAAAGCTTAAGTGTCCGTAGCTGTGCACTGATTCTTAAGCCCAATTCTATCCGCTGGTGGGAGCGTGCTCACCTGTGTGTGCGCGCACGTGTCTGTGTGTGTGTTTGTGCGCATCGTGGCGGAACTCCACCATGCGTGATACAGAGAGCAGAGAATTGTAATCGCGCGACCATGTAGAGACAGAAATGACATGCCGTCGTGTAAATAAGATAAATAACATAAGGCTATTTATTTTGTTTAATAAAATAACAAGCTATAGACCTGTTCTATAGGAAAGGTAATCTTAAATGACTTCCGTTGTGATCTGGCGCTTTATAGAAAATAAAATTGAACAAAATGAACTTGACCTTCCAGGAGGGGCGGGGGGTGCCGTTGGGGGGGCGGGGCGCCCCCCTAATATAACGGTAGGGGAAACACTGGTCTTTTACAGAAGTATTCATAGCAGTGCCAACTGAAGTACCACCCACTACAACTACAACAGCCAAAACTACAACACCTACAAAGTATCTCCCTACTACAGATATACCTACTACAACTTGCAAATCTACTCCTACCACTACATCAGAAGTAGTAACAACCACAACTACTACAAAAGTTGTCCCTATTACATCTACAGCTGCTACAATATTTGGCCCTACAACTACAGCAGCTGAGACTACAACATCTGCTCCAACCACCACAGCAGCAGCAGCTACAACATTTGGCCCTACAACTACAGCAGCTGAGACTACAACATTTTCTCCAATCACTGCAACAGCAGCAGCCACAACATCTGTCCCAACTACTACTACAGAATTAGCTGGTACCACATCCACATCTTCTCCTACCACTACAACAGCTATAGTATCAACCACAGCTGCTACAACATTTAGCCCTACTACTACAACATCTACAACACCAGCACCTGTGGCTCAGCCGAAGGTTAAAGTGGAATTCAGGCTTGCGAAGGAATATACACAGGAACTGGATAACACCTCCTCTCCAGAATTTAAAAGTTTGGCAACTACAATTTCCACCGCGGTAAGAAAAAATTCAAACAATAGTTAAAGCAGTAATCCATTCATGTCTCTCACAGAGATAATGGCAGGGTGTCAAAGAACAAGATGTATTGATTGTTTCTGTATATATATGACATTCATCACATGTCTTCTGGATTTGTATTTATTTGTTCATTTATTAAAAAAATCCTGCATATATATGATGTTACAAAGCAATTTCTTGAATATAGGGACAAAGCAGGTGTTAAAACTTAGTCCAGGTATTGCTCCTCAGGAGCACTTTTCACTTCCTCTTCACAGGGTGTTTTGCACTCTGGTGTTTTGTGTCACACTTGTGTATAGCTAAACACAATTTGGAACACTGACAGGGGAATATGTAATATATGTTTTATGTCACACTTGTGTATAGCTAAACACAAGTTGGAACACTGACAGGGGAATATGTAATATATGTTTTATGTCACACTTCAAGTCAAGAAGTCAATTCAAAGAGTTTATTGTAGCATACACCAAATTGCTTCAGTGCAGCGAAATTCTTAGGACTTGGCCAGCAACATCTACGCAGTAGACAGTAGATACAGATAACAAAGTGACATAGTAACATATACCAAAAATAACATTTAACACTATAACATATAACAAGTAACAACAACACAAGAAGAGCTAGCAGCAGTTTAAAGTGTGAGGAATATTAAATTAAGTAAAACATTTAAAATTGTGCAAATATATGTAGGAAGTGTGGTTGTATGAATACACTTGTGTATAGCTAAACACAATTTGGAACACTGACAGGGGAAAATGTAATTCTACAGTGATTGTGCAAAATGTTCTTGTGTTAGTTTTCCCTCGTTCATATAAGTTTCTTCTGTTTTATTTTTCTTTCTCCTCAGAGCAGTTCCCTGAAAGAGCTTTAGCCAATAAATACTTGATGTATTTCTTTCAGATGGATTCAATATACTCTGCAAAGTTAGGCTCAAGTTTCATTGGCGTCGTAGTCACAGGCTTGAGGTAAATATAGTATATCCTTGTTCAAATAGTCCTCAATTATACTCATGGCTATCAGTAAACAATATTGTGCAGGTAACATGTCTAATAGGGTCAATGGTGATCTTAATAACAGTTACTGGTATCTCTGCGATGGGAAATCACAAAACACAGTATGAGGGTTAGCAGTGCATTAGACAAATTATTTCACTGCTCCTAATCATGACTTTCAGCTGATTCTTAAAGAAACTGTAAATGGTAGCTACTGTAGGATATTTTCTTAAACTAAGAGATACATGGATTAATTCAGCAGTATGAAAGGCTATGTTTAACCATTACATAGGCTGAACAGCTGAGAAAGATATACAAACTAGATAATTGACTTTGCAGAGGCCCCACCAGGCGCCCTTAGAGACAGAACCCTCGTGAGGGGATAACGCTCACAAAAGAGCTCATATAAGGAAACATATAGGCTAATATTAGATAGGTAGTTCAGGTAAACAGCCATACAAGAATAACCACAAGACACACCTAAAATAAGGGTATAAAAGAGCCTGCAGAGCATTCACACTTTGAGACAATCCATGGATCTCTCCTTGTTGTAGCTTATTGATTACAATAATAAACTTCCAGATTCCAGCAAGCAGTCTCCGGTCTTCTGATTGAAAGAAAGATGTAGGGAGATTCAATCTCGCCACAACACTACATTGCATATCTTGTCTTCCTTCCCTCTTGCCCTAAAGAGGAGAATAGTGCTACGCAGATTGCAGACTGATTCATTTCTCTTCTGGGTTTGCTCATCATATATATTTAGGAGTTCATGAACTCATAGTGTTTAGTTTCCTTTGCTCATGTACACACACATTGAACACTCGCCAATGCATCATCAATGACAGATTAAGATCAAGACCTCCTTTTCTCTGTACTCTAAAGTCATTGTCAGATTTTCAGAATATATGCTTTTTCAAGAGTTCTAATCCTTTTTCTGATTGTGGAAGTACAGCTTATCTTCAAATCTGTAGAGTCTGTTCCTGAAAGTCAAACTGTGGCCGACACCCTCACTGAAGCTACTGCCTCTAGCGACACTTCAGACTTTTCTGTACTGGGCCTCAATACCAGCAGCATAAAGGCTGAACGTAAGAACAATACTAGCAGTTTGTAAATCTTTGCAAGGTTAAAAGCTGACTTGATGTCTATTTCAATCAATGTGTACCAATGTATAATAAACTGTATGATACACATAAATGAATAGAACAACTACAACAAGAATGAACATGACTTTGTAGAGAAATCCTCATATTATGAATACTTGAAATTCTTATGATTTCTTTCATGAAACAGGTAAATATAGTCCAGTTGATATAATTATGTTTAACTGGATACAATTTATTATTGCAGAAGTCTTCACTGCAGTAGCAGTAACCGCCACAAAGCCAAGTCCAACTTTAACTCCAACAAGTCACAAGTCTTTTATTGTCAGACTGGGCACTGACATTCTTAGGAC
The DNA here is from genome assembly GCF_900700415.2 of Clupea harengus. Classification (NCBI taxonomy): domain Eukaryota; kingdom Metazoa; phylum Chordata; class Actinopteri; order Clupeiformes; family Clupeidae; genus Clupea; species Clupea harengus. Next base: position 13,452,000 of record NC_045170.1, read on the forward strand.
AATCAGCATTGCCACAAACAACCTCACAGACGATAGCTGCTCCAACAACCTCTGCCATTACTACAGCATCAACTGCAGCTGCTACAACAGCTGTGACTACAACATCTGCTCCAACCACCACAGCAGCAGCAGCTACAACATCTCTCCCTACAACTACAACAGCTGAGACAACTACAATAGCTGAGACTACAACATCTGCTCCTCCCACCACAGCAGCAGCAGCAATATCTACAGCTGCTACAACATTTGGTCCTACAACTACAGCAGCTGAGACTACAACGTCTGCTCCTACCACCACTACAGCAGCAGCTACAACATCTCTCCCTACAACTACACTAGCTGAGACAACGTCTGCTCCAACCACCGCAGCAGCAGCTACAACATCTCTCCCTACAACTACAACAGCTGAGACTACAACGTCTGCTCCTACCACCACTACAGCAGCAGCAATATCTACAGCTGCTACAACATCTGCTTCTACCATCACAGCAGCAGCAGCAACATTTACAGCTGCTACAACATTTGGCCCTACAACTACAGCAGCTGAGACTACAACATCTGCTCCAACCACCACAGCAGCAGTAGCTACAACCAGGGGTGGACTGGCCATCGGGGATCCCGGGGGAATCCCCGGTGGGCCGACGGGGTTGGGGTGGTCTAAAATACCGGCCCACATCTATCTCCCAATGGCCCTCGCTTTCACTTCGCGTCATTGACTATAGTATATGCTTCACAGAACACGTATTCACACTCATGGTGCATATTTTTCGAAAATTTTCTGAAGTGTCTTCTGAAATGTGTTCTTACGGACTTCGAAAGAACAATGTAAGGAAAGATCTCCGCCTGACTCATGAACGCCTGAAAATGGGTTCTTACACAGCCGAAGTGGATTTTTAGGATGATGATTCTTAAATTGAACGTACGTTCTCGTGCGCCTACTCAACACTTGCGTCACTCGCTGGCAGACAAAGTCGTTTTTGACAGTGAGAGCATGTCATTGGCACCAAAACGTAAATGGAGAAAAGATGTCTGGAGGAAGGTGCATCAAAATATTTAAAAGTCTCGAATTTATTTTGGAAACCACCGACTGCTGACAGTGATACGAAAATAAGTTGTGTCCTTGACCTGGCCATTGTTAGCTTGCTTTTCAAAGATGAGGTAACGTTCCCTACAAGCTAGCCTATCTAACGTTAGGTAGATACATTTCCAAAATTGAGATCGTTATGATCTGGTAAAATCAGCAAGCTGGCACTGATATCGAGATTATCTAATTTAACATGTTAGACGTACTCACTTGTTTACAATCGATGAGCAAGCTATCTATGGGGGTAGTTGTAAAGAGGGCAATCTTATAATTTCTAATAATGTATGTCAAATAAGTTGACCAGCTAGCTTGTTATGCTAAAATCACCGTGTTACACACAACACTAACATTATAAACAATGTTAATATGTTATCTAGATTAGATAGTGAGGTAATAATAACACATGAGTATACTGATATTGTTTTTTATTACCATGTGACTATAATGCACCCGGGCCGGGAGAGTTAGTTTAGGTTCTGTTACTTAACTTATTGTTTTGTTATGCACCTTCAACACCCCTACACACACACACACACACACAATCACACACTCAGCATGCAACACTACTGATACCACTGATGTTCACACCCCATCGTATGTTCTATTCTGTTAATTTCTACAATATAGTTCATACTAATTCTACCCTCTGATTCCAGTTTCTTTATTGTGTGGACATTCATTCCTTAAGGCTCTGTAGTTATACATATAACCATCTGATACTAGCCCAGAGTTAAGCCTATTCATCTAGCAAACTATACCTACCTTGGAGTGTTACAATAGCCAGTATCATTTTATTCCATTTGTCCATCCAGGCAAATTGGTGGATCCAAATGTTATAAAAAAAAAACATATATGATGTAATTTCTTTGTAATCATCTAAAATAATGTTAAGTGTAGGGGTATTTTTCCAAGAAGGCCACTGACTGGTCAATACGTGCGATGCATTGATTGGGCAGCGCGCCTTGGTGCTATAAAAATAAAGTTTATTATTATTATTATTATTGTTGTATTGAGTGGGCCGGTCTGACAGTATCTCCCGGGCCACTTTTTCCCCCCAGTCCGTCCCTGGCTACAACATCTTTCCCTACAACTACAGCAGCTGAAACTACAACGTCTGCTCCTACCACCACTACAGCAGCCGCTACAACATCTCTCCCTACAACTACAGCAGCTGAGACTACAACGTCTGCTCCAACCACCACTACAGAAGCAGCTACGACATCTCTCCCTACAACTACAGCAGCTGATACTACACCTTCTCCTACCACTACAGCAGCAGCAGCAACATCTACAGCTGCTACAACATTTGGCCCTACAACTACAGCAGCTGAGACTCCAACGTCTGCTCCAACCACCACAGCAGCAGCAGCTACAACATCTCTCCCTACAACTACAGCAGCTGAGACTCCAACGTCTGCTCCAACCACCACAGCAGCAGCAGCTACAACATCTCTCCCTACAACTACAACAGCTGAGACAACTACAATAGCTGAGACTACAACATCTGCTCCTCCCACCACAGCAACAGCAGCAGCAGCAGCAGCATCTACAGCTGCTACAACATTTGGCCCTACAACTACAGCAGCTGAGACTACAACATCTGCTCCTACCACCACAGCAGCAGCAGCAACATCTACAGGTCCTACATCCACAAGATCTGAAACTACTACATATGCAGCTTTTTCCCCTACATCAACCCCTACAATAACAGAAATGTTTCCAGTTCCTCTCTCAACTATAAACCCTGTTGATAACTTGCCTCAGACAATTGTTAATATGGAATTTAAGTTGGACCTGCAGTTTTCAGATGATCTGGAAAACTCGTCCTCTCCAGCTTATCAGCAACTGGCAAATGCCATCTCCTCTGCGGTACATACACACACTCACTCTCACACATACACACACAAACATATTCATTTTTTTCTAATTGTTGAAAGAGTAATGAAGACCACTCTCAGAATGTATTTTAATTTACTTCCTCACATGATCACAATGAAATGTTATGGTGCCAAGTGCTTGTAACTGATCTTTTTAATACAAGTGTTTCCTTTCTCAGGGCTATTGCAGAGAAAACCATTCTTAATATAACTGTTCATTTATCTTTTTTTCAGTTGAATAAATTATATGCAGAAACATTTGGCTCAGATTTCAACCGGACTCAGGTGATACGCTTCAGGTAGGCACTGTCTCGTACATTAGTAGAAAGACTCTCAGATGTACAATACACTCTGATATATGTACACATGTACAGTATGTGTGAATGAATTAGCGCTCTCAAACATTTAAAAAGTGTACAAATAAATTGTGGAGCAGTTAAAATAACTCTCATCCACTTGCATATTGCACTTATTTAAAAGGCTTAACCAAATTGATTCAATTCTCTACATCAGTGTGGTCTCCATAGGCATTTTGGATTTTACAGTATCATGAATTGTTCCCATATGGAAAGGGTGTTTTTTGCATTGTAAACCAATTCTGACTGTTACATTGTCTTAGAGACTTTTGCACATAAAACCATCCTGTAATTCTTAAATGTAGCATAGCAACATCACCACCAAAGGAGAAGATACAAATCAGCCAATCATCTGCCATCAGTCTCCATGTGCTTAACTTTGTTTTCTCTAAATCCTTATATTACAGACCAGGGTCAGTGATTGTGGAATCCGAGCTGTTAATCAACATCGTGGAATACACTCCTGACATTCAAAATATGGTGGACACATTGGTAGAAGCGGTTGTTGCCAACACTACAGACTTATCTGAGTTTCACCTCAATACCAACAGTGTGAAAGCTAAACGTAAGAACACTGTTTTATACGTCTTCATAATATGGACAGCAAGTTGATGACTGATAACGTCAATGTGCCTAAATGTACAAGTGCCTACTGTGTAATGTATGAAGACATGCATGGAATTTCTTCAGAAAAGCAGGAGGAGCTTGAAAGTTTTATAGAATCTAATTGCATATTATTGGTCTATTACAGATGTCTTCACAGTAGGTCCGACATACCATCCCAGAACAACGCAACATCAAACTTCAACCCAACCATTAGGGCTATTTTGTTAAGCTCAGTGGGGAGCCAGACGTACAGTTTGATAAGGAATTTGCTCAGTCCTGCTAAACCGGGAGATAAAAGTTATGACGACCTCGTGAATCTATTAAAGGAACATTTCAATTCAAAACCCAGTGAAATAGTTCAGCGTTTCAAGTTCTTCTCCAGAGCCAGGAAATCAGGGGAAACTGTGTTGGAGTATGTTGCGCCATTGAGGAAAATTGCGTACGACTGCCAATATGCAGACAAGCTCACTGAAATGCTGCGAGATAGACTGGTGTGTGGGATTGGAGAGGACCAGATACAACGCCGTTTATTATCAGTGACTGGGCTAACCTTTGATAAGGCTCTAAAAATCGCGCAGGCGATGGAAGCAGCTAGCAAAGACGTTCGTGAATTGCAGACTCAGTTGTCGGAGTCTTCGTCTGCAAGCAACCAGGACGTGCACAAAATGGCTGTTGCGCGATCAGAAACTAGTGGAGAGCGCAGCAGAGCATGTTACAGATGCGGCAGTGAACAACACATGTCCAATGACTGTCGTTTCATCTCGGCAAAGTGCTACATGTGCGGTAAGTCAGGACACATTCTGAAAATGTGTAAGTCTAGACTTAGATAAAAGGGGGGAGAAACAGAAGTCAAGAAAATGGGGGCAAACCCAGAGAACACATCATGTCAGTGGTAGAGAAGGAAGTAAATCAGAGGAAGAGGATGTGTTTGTGATGAATAGCATAGGAGACACTGTTATCCCAAAAGTTGCACCCCTCACCATGACATTGACAGTTAATGACAATAAAACCAAGTTTGAAGTAGACACAGGTTCTGGGGTGACAGTAATGAATGATTCGGATTTCCAAAAGCTGTGGTCAGGGAAAATCAGGCCAGAACTGGCAGATGGTTCCATTAAACTGAGGACGTATACGGGACAGAAAGGGGAAATATTAGAAACTGTGACTGTTTTCTTGTGTTTCACAGCGACAATGAAAGACTTGCCGCTGGTGGTAGTGCCAGGCACTGCACCAAACCTGCTTGGGAAAGGCTGGATTAAAGAACTGGGCTTAGAATGGAGCTCAATAAATCACCTGACTGGCGCAAAAGCACAAACATTGCAAGATGACAAAATGAGGAAGTGTTTAAGGAGGAATTGGGTAAGCTGAGGGGGCCACCAGCAAAACTCTATGTGGACAAGGAAGCAGCACCCAGATTTTTCAAACCAAGACCAGTAACGTATGCAATGAGAGCAAAGGTTGAGGCTGAGTTGGATCGATTGCGGAGAGAGGATGTTATAAAGCCAGTCAAATATTCTGAATGGGCGGCACCTCTGGTTCCAGTCTTGAAACCCAACAATACTGTGAGGCTGTGGGGATTATAAATTGACTGTTAACAGAGAGTTAACGGTGAATACTCACAAGGGGCTTTTCACCTATAAAGTCTTACATTTTGGAGTCTCTTCAAGCCCGGCGATTTTTCAGCGCACGATTGAGGGAGTCCTACAGGGGATACCACAAGTGGGGATTTTTCTGGATGACATCCTACTGACAGGCAGAAATGACAGAGAACACTTCAACACTTTGAAAGTAGTCTTCAAGGAAGACACGCCTGTTCCTGACAGGGGCGAGAACCAAGGGACTTTGGGGGAAGAGGCAGAGAGTCCTCATGCAGGGGGAAGACACTCATCACGCCTGAGACGGCCTCCTGCATATCTGGAAGACTTTGAGACATACTGAAAATGAAGATGCACACACTAGACAATACACTTACACATAATTGTGTAATGGACTGACAAGGACTGATAACACAGACACACTGACTTATATACATACAAAATAAAATAATAATTCTGTTCTGTAATTTTAGTAGACACAGTGCTGTTTGAGATAATACTGACCTGCAGTTGGGTGTTAAGTAATTTCACGCATTAAGACTTTGTTCCTGCTTAAAAGGGGGGAGATGTAGTAAAGTGTATTTACTGTTTAGCAGTCAAGCCACTAGGTGGCAGTAGTAGTCTGGCGTGGGTTGTTAGTCTGTGTGTTAGTTGGAAGTTTCCGTGAATGCTAGCAGTTAGATAGAGCCACCTGCATGATGCTGTACTGTTGTATTACACTGTAATAAACAGGTTGGAACACAAAGCTGTTCAGGTTACTACAGATAGTGAGTGTTAAATTATTGTCAAATTTTCCATTTTAGAATCTACTTATGATTCTCTGCTTGTGTGAATGCTAGCATGTATTTCTATGATGTGTTATGTGTAATTGCCTGTGTGTAGGTCCCTGGCCCTCATTTCTAAAACGTACTTACGCACAGATTTGATCTTACAGTGTTCGTGCGATCAAATCCACGTCAAAGTACAGATTTATAAATACCGTCTTTGACGTGGAAAAGGACGTATCTCTACGTCAGGTTATATATCGCGTAAGTATATTTCCTTGTGGCAATAGTGGAGTACTGCAGGAATTCGGAACTCTCCGAGCGCCGACACGCAGTTTCATCATCCTCATCGTCACCACCACCGTCACCATTAGGGCTAATGGTGAAAGGCCAAATTAATGTTTCACTCAATAAAATCAATTAAACAATTTGAATAATTGAAATAGCATCAGTCCACAGCACTGTTCTTAGGACAAAAACGCGTGTAAAACATTTCGCTCAATCTATAGCCTATAAAAAGTCTGATAGTGGCTTAGTTTTCAGTAAGAGATATGGCTGCATTGGCGTTGTTAGAGGATATTGCCAACCGCGGAGAGAAAGGGTTTTTCGTGATCGCGCAGACTTTTTGACACAGGATGATGTATGGCTGATAAGCAGAACGGCTCTGTTAGAGCTTTGTGCCCATCTACAGAGACGCACCAGATGCAACCAGGCCATACCCTTTCAGGTTCAGGTTTTGTTTGTTCGTCGGTTCCTGGCTACAGGAACGTTCCAACGAGAAATTGGAGACCAGTCGGGTATATCCCAGTCATCATTAAGCAGAATTTTGCTTAATTTCCATACAGTGCCCAGGAACAGCGAAATGTGAAAAAGGATTTCCTGCGTAAAACAGGGTTCCCAATGGTTTCTTAATCCCGATTGTGCACACTCAGACAGCCTAGGAAGCCCACTTCAATACAGCACATGCCTGTGCGCGGTCGGTAGTGGAGCGCAGCATAGGCATGCTGAAGGGAAGGTGGCAATGTTTGGATGCATCAGGAGGGAGACTGCTATATGACCCCGAAAAGGTTTGCCAGATCATCCTAGCCTGTTGTGTGCTACACAACATCTGTCTAAGCCATGGCATAGAGCTAGGAGAAGCCGAAATGCACATGGACCAAGATGTGCACCCTTCCATCCCAGCTGGCTGGAATACGCACATCCCTGCGCTGAGAAGACTGGGTAAATAATGTTGATAAAAATAAATGCACACATTTTCTACAGAATGTTTTATTTAGGCACGTCAATAGCGGACAGAGTTCAGCAACAACTTCACTAACAGACTCATTCAAGTCCCTTTGTGTCTGAAGGACCTATGATGGGTGTAAGAGAAAGCTGGTGATGGCCGGCGAGGCCCTGATGCTGGTGCAGCAGGTGCTGCTGCCGCAGATGCGGCTTCTGGTGCTGCTCGTGCCGCAGGTGCGGCCGCTGGAGCTTCGGAGACGTGTCTACTACCATGTCACATACTTTGCTTTTGCCATTACGCCACCAGAAAGGCTTTCGAACAATGTTTTGGCCCGCATCTGCTCTTCCATCATCAGAACGTAGATTTCAGCCTCACTATAATTCTTCTTTTTACATGTTTCTTTCTTGCTTGCCATTGTCACAGAGAGTTTGTGCATTGAGAATGCGCTTAGTTTGTGCATTGAGAATATGTTAATTTGATTAAGTAGGGGCGTTTTGAGGGCGGAGATTCAGTTGCGCACCATTCCACGATCATTTGTGATTTATAACTACGTTCGTTTTTTCTGAATCACACTTACAATAATTTCAGAAAATGTCTTAGATCAAATGGAGGATGGCTTCTACGCAACATTTTATAAATGAGGGCCCCTGTCTGTTAAGCGTATTTGTCCACCCTTACCCAATGTGTGATGTAGATTAGCGACCCCTAGTGTTTCAGTCCATCTTTAATTCAGTGATTTCCCTATGTGTCCTTTAATAAATGGAAAAGAGCCGAAGACAAGCCTGTGCATTGCTCCATTTGCTACAATATTTCAAAAAGACAAACTTATCATAACAAGAAAACTCATTAATTCCTTTTCCACAGACATTTACAGTAGATGATACATTTAGATGAACAATCCCATCAGCTACACTCAGATGGGAATGATTATACGTGCATCTGATTTGCTTCATGTCTAAATGTCTATGCTGTCCGGAAGTGCTCTAATGTGGGCTATGCAACTCTCTGCTGTAGTAAACTGACTGAAACTGAAAAAAACGAGTGAAGCCCTGCACCTTTGTTTGTACTTGCCAGTGGTCCCTGGAACAGTCCCTGACAGCTCAGTTCTGACCTGGTCACATCACAGCTCTGATGGCAATAGGTGACACAAGAACTTAAACATCACGCCATCACTTGCAGTCAGCTGGCTGAAGGCATGTGCAGCTGCACACGTCATAGAAACATCACAAGGTGCAGATCTGGGAACAATACATGGTTTTGATGATGAATTAATTCTGTTGACATGGAACAGACAGTTGCAGTCAGTTAGATCTTACCAAAGACAGCCTTTGTTATACATTGCAGTGTACAAACATTGATCTGGGGACATAGCACTGTTTATCAGGAGGACAGGCAGTTTGTCAGTGAGTTTCAGCCTTGATAGCAAATATTATAATCATAAATATTAAATAATAAATATTTGTATTATCATATATTATAACAGTCCCAGGAAGATCATGCATGGCTGTATTGCTCTAGGTGACACAGGAACTTAAACATCACACCATCTCTTTCAAATCAGTTGACTGACGCATGGGCGTCGCCACAATATATAATATGTTGTGCTTTTGGCCGTGTTCAGACCTAGGCGTCTGTTTCGGGCAGAAAGCGATGCCCAGGATGTTTTTTTTTCAAATAGCTACAAAAAAAATTAAGGTGGTTTATTTTTTAACAACCGTGAGGTAATATGGAGTTAACGTTAGCGAACATGCTAGTTTTTCGAACGACTTTTTAAATCCTCCTTTTAAATATTTTGCTCTCATTAAATGGAGAATAAAGTGCCAAAGTTGTCAGTGTCAGTCCTCTGTGTATTACACCAAAACATTATCCTGGCTATCACCAGACCAAGCTCAATCTTATTTAAAATTGCAGATCGGGCTGGGTTTACCCAGTCTACCCGGACATAATAGTAGTCAGTAATTGCAGACAATGCCGACTCCAAGGAAAAACAATGAAAGAGTGAGATCCTCTTTTACCTAAAAACATGGTAAATGCACCAGAATGCGGGAAATTGCAACTTACAAATTTTTCTGGGGGAGAACCCACTCTCAAAATGCTGCTGACGCATCAGCTCAGGTTTAAAATGGAATTGAAGCTGGAGAGGAAATTAACACTGGACCCTGCAGGAAGTTGAGATGCCTGTGGTTGGGAACAAACAGTGCCAGCGTGTCTATGGAACCAGTGTAGTCAGTGACAACATGATCTGTGCAGGTGTGAAAGAAGGGGGCAAAGATTCTTGTCAGGTACTGTAAAGTCATTCTTTTAGTGTCTGAATTCCTCATAATAATTCAGATCATTGTTTCAAAAGAGAGAGATTTAATGATGATTTCCCATGATTTCTGTGCAATAAAATAAAAAGGTCTTACTTTGAAAGACACAGGAATAACCTTTTTGTTTGATTATAATGCTATCGTCTGCATTATTCATTCCAGGGAGACTCGGGTGGTCCAATGGTGAGCCAACAGAACTCTGTGTGGATCCAGTCTGGTATTGTCAGTTTTGGCTACGGCTGTGCTCGCCCCAATTATCCTGGAGTCTACACCAGGGTGTCCCAGTACCAGTCTTGGATCAAGTCCAACATCAGTCGTGACCGACCAGGCTTCGTCCAGTTCTCCTCTACTCATGTTCTTAACCTTCAGTAGTAATTGTTACACCTACAGCCAGGGGCGTTTCTAGGATTAAAAGAAAGGGGGGGCTTAGCCCCAAGGGGAGTGGCTTATTTGTGCGCAGAGCGCGCGGCAATTTTTTTGGGGGCCCATTTGGGGCCACGGATATCCATTGTTTCAGACAGTTCATAGATTGTTTCAATCAGAAAGAGTGTGATTTTGCTCTGTTGTTTTGATTGCATTCAGCATATGATAACACAAGAGACAGAATTTCAAGGTCATAGTGAAATTTGACAACACAAATGTGAACTTTTCTCAAATAAAGAGAGAAATAATTGTCCTGCTTGTAAAGGAAAGATGGATAAACTAGCTTTCCTATCCGCTCCCAAATACTAATTCTTGAGTTGTTTACTTCTTTTATTATGAGCAGAAGGGAATACGATTTTGATCAACATTTACATCTATTTTGTTGTCCCTGTAGTTTTTACATACCAGTGATATTTTATGCTCATTTGGACACTATCACTGAGATAAAGATGAACTAGTTCAGTGTCAAATACCATTCAATGGGGAAAAAACATGAATAACAAAATTTTAAAAACACATTTCAAGAACATCTTAATTATCAAATGATAAATATTGTATGATGGGCTGAAATGGAAGGCACCCAATGCATTCACTAAAATCAAGTCAAACTAGAATTCACTAGCATTAATTGATTATAAACAACTGTTGAGAGTGGATAAGTGTATGAATGTATGTCTGTAATTATATTTGTCCAGCAGGAGGCACTGTTGCGCCTCATATGACATCAGTCACGTGTGACTGATGATCTTATAAAGGGGGATGTTCACCCTCTCTCATTCACTTGTTACCTGACTCTCACGGAGAGCAGCATGTTGTACTTTTAATAAATAATGCCACGCATTGATGGCTAAAGAGACAAACGTCTAAACGTCCGTTCATTCCTCTGAATCAGTATTCCGCTGTGCAGGTAGGCAGAAGGTATAAGCCTACCTGTTAACAGGTTATGGGCCCAGCTAACGGAGAATGATGAATAAAGTTTGACGGACACGTGCGTAGATAGCTAGCAAGACTGCGCTAGCATACAGAAGTAGGATTACCCAAAAGAGCTAGTTTAGCATCGGGAGTACCGGGAAGCTAAAGCTAGGCTGAAAAGGAGCTACAAACAGAAAAAGCCATGACGAACAGAAGCAAGTGGCCCACGTTTGACGGGAGAGCAGAGGAGTATGAGCTCTGGGAAGAAAGGATGCTGTGCTGCATGCACGGAGTGGGGCTGAAGCAGACGATCCTCACAGAGCCCAGTGGACCACTGACGGTTGGAGAAAAGGCTAATGATGACAAGCTGAATGCTGATGCCTATTGTGCATTGGCGCCGATACTTGGGACTGATATTCAGAGACACTAAGGACAAGGGCCGAGAGAGCCTCAAAGTGTTAAGAGAACACTACATCGGAAAAGGTAGACCCCGGATTGTCTCGCTGTACATAACAATGACTGCGCTGAAGAAAGCTGACAACAAGACTGTAACCAAATACGTGATCCGAGCTGAGCAGATCATAACGGCACTCAGGGGTGCAGGTGAAGCACCGAGTGAGGGACTGATGATGGCGATGATCATGAGGGGGTTACCGGAGAAGTACAAGCCGTTCACACTGATGGTGACTCATGGTTCAGCAGACATGACGCTGGGAGAGTTCAAGGCAAAGTTGAGGAACTTCGAGGCTTCAGAAGACTCAGACCCAGTCGCAGAAGAGGCGGGAGAAAGGGTGCTGAGGGCCCAAGCGGCGCCAAGGAAAAAGACCGGGCCAGTGGAGATGGTGTGTTGGCGGTGCGGAGAAAAGGGCCACAGAAGGGATGACTGCACAGAGAAAGTTTGGTGTAGTTTTTGCAAAATCAGGGGACACACAGACAAGGTATGCTCAAAGAAGGAGCGGGAACGGAGCGCCCGGTGTGTGTGTGTCCAAGATGGCGGCGACGACAGTGGCTGGAGAGCAGGTCGTGAACAAGATGGCACCCGGGGAGCCGCGGGAGGAGAAGGCCGCACCTTCGGGGCACACACAGAAGATGCCAGCCTCTCAGGGCAACGGCTGCAGATCCAGAGAAAGGGACTGATCGTGGACACGGGTGCGTCGTCCCACATCATCAACGACAGGAGCAAGTTCAAGCGCTTCGACAGCACCTTCAAGCCGGAGAGACACAGCATGGAGCTGGCAGACGGGAAGCGTACCGTCGGGGTGGCGCAAGGCAGGGGAGACGCACAGGTATGCCTCATAAACAGCGAGGGGCGCCGGTGTGCAGTGACTTTAAAGAACGCTCTCTACATCCCTCGTACCCCCAAGAACTCTTCTCAGTGAAGTCTGCTACCGCTCACGGTGCCAAAGTGTTCTTCGAGGAAGGTAAAAATGTCATATTGTTGCCGGATGGCACAAGGTATAATATTTATGTATATAAGAGAATGTACTACTTGCAAACCGAGTGTGATGTAGATGATGTGTGTAATGTCAGCTATGATATCCAGACATGGCATGAGATAATGGGTCACTGCAATTACGAGGATATCTTGAAGCTGCAGGATGTAACAGAAGGCATGCACATTAAAGGTGCAAAGCGTAGGCCTGATAAAGAATGTAGCAGTGTGCATAGAGGGAAAGTTCACTCAAAACGAGAAACAGAGATCCGGCTGAGAAGGTAAAGACACCACTTGAACTGGTGAACACAGACCTAGCTGGTCCAGTAAACAATGAGTCCATAGATGGTTTCAGGTACATGCAGTCTTTCACCGATGTGTGTACGGGGGCAGTGTTGTTTTACCTTCTGAAAGCAAAAAGTGATGCAGTTCAGGCCACTGAGAAGTACCTGGCAGATGTAGCGCCTTATGGCACTGTAAAATGCATCAGATCAGATAACGGGACCGAGTTCATTAACAGAGAGTTTCAGACACTACTGAGAAAGAACAAAATCAGAACACGAGACTTCCTGTCTTTCTCCCCGCACCAGAACGGGACAGCTGAAAGGGAAGGGCGCACTCTTTTTGAGATGGCCAGATGTAAGCTTATCGACAGTGGCCTACCTAAGAGTCTTTGGCACTATGCCATCCAGGAAGCAGCCTATACCAGGAACCGGTGCTTTAACAAACACACAGGCACTACCCCATATACAGCAATGACAGGTAAAAGGTGCAATCTAGGCAGTATGCATAAATTTGGGTCAGTGTGCTATGCCTACCAGCAAGACAGAGGGAAACTAGATTCTAGGTGTGAGAGAGGACTCTTTGTAGGGCATGACAAGGGCAGTCCCGCCTATCTAGTTTACTACCCTGGTAAAGGAAAAGTGCAGAAGCACAGACTGGTAAAGTTTATCACCAAGACAACCTGTGAAAACGAGACTCAGACACAGGAGCTAGCACTGGACCCCGAAGTAGCTTGTGACAAAAGCATAGAGACTCCACAGCCTAGTGTACTGAGCACAGATGTACAGGCTGACGGTCCACAGTCAGCATCAGAGGATGAGGGCGAGAAGCACCCTAGGGTGACGCCACATGCCTCAGACAGTGGGAGATACCCCACCAGAGAGCGTAAACCCCTGGGGTATCTGAGAGATTATACTGTGGAAGATACTGATGATGACAGTACACTCATTAGTGTAGATCAGGGGTCTTCAACCTTTTTCAGCTCAAGGACCCCTTGGCTGAGAGAGACACTGAGCAGGGACCCCCGCCGCCACAAATTTGGGCCTGATATTCATATAATTTATTTAGAACTAAGTGTCAGTCACACACACACGCTCCCCTACACATGTTTGAACAGAATTACAAATCATCTGTGACACACAACTCGTTTCAATTTATTCTGTTTATTATTGACATTTTTTCTCCCTTACAGTTAGCCGTCACTCTGTATTCAATTAGGGAGGGACAAAGAATTGAGTAGCTTGAGAAGCTTAAGTATGGATGAAATATCTCATACCTAGTGAGAGATCTGACGTTTGAGAATTCATCATTCATGTCTTTGGCAACAACATTCTCCCTATGAACCATGCAGTGCGTCATACATGGCTCTTGCACCGTCTGTGCACATCGCGCGACACATTTTGGCCAGGGTATATCATGTTCACGGAAAAAATTGTCGATCACTTTGAAATTCTCTGAACTTTTTTTACCTCCAGGCAGCTGCTTACAGAATCGAAATTCCTCCTGCATCTCATTTTGGTCAACAAATCACAAAAAAGCTAAAAGCTGAGCATCGTTTGACACATCGGTGGATTCATCTAATTGTAGTGCAAAATAATCTGCCTTCGGGAGTTTTGCGACTAGTAGTGCCCTCACATCAGCTGCCAATTCATCAATAGGGCGGGCATTGGGATGCTTTTCAGTTTTTTTACGTACTCATCCTTCCCAAACATTGTTTTGCACATATCACTAGCTGTTGGCAATATTATACTTTCCGCAATTATGTATGGCTGTTAGGTCTGAGCGACACGTAATGCAACTTGATAAGAGGCTTTTAAAGCTAGCTTGCACACTTGGCTGATTGTCTCATCAAGGTCTGCTGGCCCTCAAAAGATTTTAAACGGGAAATATTAAATGTTTTTTTTCTTTCAAGTGAGCATGGGTTGTCTTTGGGTGTCGTTGCAGCTTTGATGGTTTCATAGTTTCGTTTGATAGCACGGAAGAGCAAACCACGCTCACTGCTAATTCTTCACCATCGGTCTCTTTATAGGTGAAGGCAAACTTCAGATAATTCTCTGAATATTTACATGTCTTCCACCGTTTGCACTTTTGGCTGTTCATGTTGGCATCCTCTGAAGGTAGATCATCTGAACCGCCATCAGTGGTGTCTGACGAGGAGCTTTTGTTCCGAGAAATTACAAAACGATCAATTATTTCAAATTGTATAGTTATGGCAGGTAACGTCTTTTGGCACCAGATAGCTAAATGTAGCTAAAAGTGCATATGTTGCCATTATGATCAAATGATCGTGTGAAGACTCATGGGTAGCCTATGTATTATTTTTAAGGAATAGAAAGCCATTTTTACGTTCTGTTTATGTCTATGTAGTCTTTTGGACGTTGTACATTTTTGGAAGAGGGAAAAATGCTTCAGATGAAATCATTTGGCGGTCCCCCTGCAGTACCTCCGCGGACCCCCTGGGGGTCGCGGACCCCCGGTTGAAGACCTCTGGTGTAGATTATTGCTACCGTGCAGTTTGTGGTGTACCTCTGACCTTTAAAGAGGCCATGACATCAACTGAGTCAGGAAAGTGGGAGAAAGCGATGGACGAGGAGATGAAGTCCTTTGAGGACAACCAGACCTTTACCCTGACTAAGTTACCAGAGGGCAGGAAGACAGTGGGAGGAAGGTGGGTATACTCGATCAAGGGTGACATTGACGGACACGACCAGTACAAAGCTAGGTTTGTAGCAAAAGGATACAGTCAGAGAGCAGGGATAGATTATGGCGAAACATTCTCACCAACAGCCAATCTTACAAGTATACGTGTAGTGATGCAGAAGGCAGCCCAAGACGATTTGATCTTGCATCAAATGGATGTGAAAACAGCCTATCTGCACGCCCCCATTGATCGAGAAATATACATGGAACAACCTGAAGGTTACGAAAAAGAGGGAGAGAAGTTAGTGTGTAAACTACAGAAGTCAATTTACGGCCTCAAGCAGTCGGGGCGTAATTGGAATGAGATGCTCCACACATGCCTAGTAGATGATAACTTCACTCAGAACCCGACAGACCACTGCGTCTACACAAAAGAGTCTAAAGAGACAGGGAAGGTAATAGTAGTTGTCTGGGTGGATGATCTTATCATTGCAGCCAGCAACAACGAGAGTCTAGAGAAAGTGAAAAACATGTTTTCTACCAGATTTAAGATGAAGGACCTAGGTAGGTTGAAATCTTTTCTGGGCATGGACTTCAGCCAGTCTGATGGCTATGTAAAAGTGTCACAAAAGAGGTATGTTGAAAAGATACTGGAACGTTTCGACATGCAGGAGTGTAGAATCAGAGAAACACCATGTGACCCAAAGTTAGACTACTCTGAAGATGCACCTAAAATGTCTGATGTGAAGAAGTACAGGGAGGCTGTCGGCAGTCTCATTTACTTGACAACCTGTACACGTCCTGACCTATGTTTCGTGGTGAGCAAGTTATCACAGCATTTTGCTGACCCTACAGATGAACATTGGGTTACCGTGAAACATGTTTTGCGTTATCTCAGGGGTACTGCAGACAAACAGCTCTGTTTCAGGAAGAGCAGAGAGAATCTAGGCCTACAGGCATATAGTGACGCAGACTGGGCTGCGGACGCTAGTGACAGACGGAGTACCACGGGGTATTGTGTGAGTATGGGTAAAGACAGCTCCTTAGTCTCTTGGAAAGCCAAGAAGCAACCCACAGTAGCATTATCCACATGCGAAGCCGAGTACATGGCTCTAGCTCTAACAATACAGGAGTGTATTTATTTGGAGCAACTACTGGGAGGTATAGATACCTATGTGTATAAGAAAACTGTTGTTTATGAGGATAACCAGGGGACAATTGCGCTGGTTAGGAACCCTGTGTGTAGACAAAGATGTAAGCATGTGGACATTAAATATCACTTCATTAGGTCTACCAAAAGGGAAGACAAGATGTCACTTGTTTACTGTCCCACAGACGACATGGTCGCGGATGTTATGACAAAGTCATGTTTGGTTTGTAAAATGTTGACATTTGACACTGCCATTTTTGTTTGTTTTGTTCATTTTATTATGTAAAAGTTGTACAGTATACATGTCATTCATAAGTGGGAGTGTTGAGAGTGGATAAGTGTATGAATGTATGTCTGTAATTATATTTGTCCTGATGATCTTATAAAGGGGGATGTTCACCCTCGCTCATTCACTTGTTACCTGACTCTCACGGAGAGCAGCATGTTGTACTTTTAAGAAATAATGCCACGCATTGATGGCTAAAGAGACAAACGTCTAAACGTCCGTTCATTCCTCTGAATCAGTATTCCGCTGTGCAGGTAGGCAGAAGGTATAAGCCTACCTGTTAACAACAACAACATTTTATAGGGACTGATATTATTGTTTCGAAATACTAGAGAGCTATATTAATGCAAAGAATAGACAGATGTCGATAGTTATTTCTTGTATTTTGAATTCGCTCGTTCACACTCTTGCTCACGAGACAGTTTCTAACAAATTAGCTAGCTAGCTAGCTTAGTGTTAACATAGCCCAGTACAATATTCCCTTAATTTATCTCAAGTAAACCTACACTTAAGCAGGTAACAATCGTTAACAACTACAGATAGCCACATTCTGTAACTACCCGTACTTACAATTTCACTCCTTGCATCATTTACTTTGAGCTAAACTCCTTGGCTATAATCCTGGCTGTCGTTGAAGAGACGTTACTTGGCAGAGTGAGAAAGCCAGCGCAGCAGTCTCCGCAAGATCCCCGGGGTTTATATCTTTAAGTATGATGATAGGCTATTGGATTGTAATTTGAAGGGGGAGAAAACATACAAACCAAAATGCACGGACCTATGTAGCATGTTAGAGTCATAAATAACTTGTCCACAGTGCCGCTGCTAGCCATTTTGGTGCCCTAAGCATAACTCCTTTATGATCCCCCCCCCCGAGGAAAAAACTTTGTTTCTGCCAGTTTAACATTTTATTAAAACGAAAAAGGAAAATCTACTTTGTAAACACAGTACACAAAACAGCCAAAACATACATACACACAAGTATTGGGATGTGCAAAATCTTCTTAGAAATTAAATAGTCATCCATAAATACAAACTTAAAAGCAGAAGTATACAAGTAAGCAATCTTCTCCAATAAAGCAAAGACATAGAAGCGTCATTCCATGTCAAGTGGGCTCCCACTCGATCGTCTCAGATTTGGCTGAAAAAATTCAAGGTTCTTCATACACTTCTTAATAGGTATAGCTAGTCCCAAATATTAGCTCTCTACTGCCAATAGTTTTGTCACAAAGGATGTTTTAGGGGTGAGGGGGTGCTCTGCGCTCTGTTGCAGCATCTTTGAAGGCCTGTGGAAAGCTCAATGTTAAAGCTAAAGACTTGACATTATACACAGATTTTATACACAAACGCAGTTTAAGCTCTGTGTTATAAACGTACCTTTTGTTACCATTTGAATATGCGTCCATAGGCCATTGAGGGGCGTGTACAAAAATCGCATATTTTCAAAAAAATATTTTGAGAAAACGAGGCAGAACACCATCACACATTTCTGGTATGTTAACAACAAATATCTAATCTTTCCAATATAAAATTGTTAAATGCTGTCATTTTTTTTGCTATAGCTTGCCAAAAATTGCACAAAATGTGTTTTCATCCATTTTCAAGCTTTAATATCTTCCAGACCATTCCTCACATAGGGACAGTTTTTGTATAGCTTTAACATTGAGCTTCCCACAGGCCTTCACAGATGCTGCAACAAAGTGGGGGGTGGGGGCACCATCGTAACTTTTTTTGAGCAATTAAATATATCTCTTGTTCTGCCTGTTTTGTGATATACATGCCTAAAAGGTGCCTAATATTTCTATACTGAAATAATATCGGATTATAATTATTATAACTATGATGATTTTTCAGTTGCCTATTTTTTTGGTCCCCCCCTCAGGACTTGGTGCCCTACGCACAGCGCGTAGTGCGCGTTATGGGAGCGGCGGCACTGCTTGTCCATGTGAGAAACAATAGTTTAATTTAATGGCATCACCAAAAAAAATATATATATATATATTTTTTATTTAAGCCAATAATGCCAAATAATTTAGGAGGGCTGAAGAACATTTTAGGGGGGCTTCAGCCCCCTTAAAATAGGCCTAACGACGCCCCTGCCTACAGCTGCAACTAAACATTGATGCTTGAATATAAGATGAAAGAATATGAATATGTATTATAAATCATCAGGAAATATTAATTGTATCCCGTTGCAATTTCTTTCTAAATGGTTTTTGATTCATGCCGTAGAATTGGAACGCATGACAATTGTATGGGTGGATTTCAAACTAAATACTTTTTACAATGACAGTCCAGTAGGACTCTTTTTTTGATTCAACATTTTTTAGTGTATTGTGATATTACTTAATAAATGCAAATTCGTTATTGCTATGTCCATGAAGTGTAAATAAATCCGTCTAAAATAATCTTTTATTGAATGGCACCCAAAACCCTATCCTCCAGCTCCAGACTAATTTAAGCATAACTGCATGACCCTGTTAGGGTTGATTCTAAAATCTATTGGCTTAATTCATTTCAGGCAACATTCCAACTCATATGGTCAGTGGTCATATTTGAGCCAGTGGTCATCTTTGGGAGTTAGGAAAAAAATGCAGTTTTGTGTTCAGATTTGAAGGGGACTTGGCTCTCACTGAATAATTGAGTGAAATGAAACACATTAAGTTCCTAAGTTCCTGTGTAAACAATGTCTTGACACAATATTTCCTTTTGTGACATTCAAGTGAAGTCAGTCTGTTTGAACAGTTATCAGATCTTGGCAGTTGACAAGGTGGTTAAACATACTGGGAACAACTTTACTTTTGTCTCTTAACTTTATTATACGGTCACTACCCCGATTGGAACATATTAAATTGTCGTATATCACAGACCTAGACGACAAGATTGGACCTGCATAGAGGCGTTCAACTTTATCTAAAGAAAAGTTATCTATATTAAAGTTCTTATTATTTGTCTAAAGCAGTCTGTTTGGAGAAACATGAAAAGTCTTTTAAGTGGAGACCACTTGTGAAGTCCTTAAATGGAAAACATTAGTGAATGTAATTATATATTAGAATTCAAACAAGAAAGTATTTATGTCCTCGGATTTAATGTAATTTTTTAAAATACAATTTTAATCATAAAAAACATAATTCTCCGTTCGGAGGCAGTCTTATGGATAGTCACAGACTTAAGGCCAGTGCTACTAAGGCCCGCAACACAGTACGAAAGTACAAAACACCTGGCCAACACACACTGGACTGTATGTCCTTTTCATGTTGCTAAAGCCAGGGACAGTCCCAGGATAAACCTTGGCTGATGTCTTAACTTTTACCAATACTATGTGACCATGCAGAAAAATGTATGTGGACTGCACAAACTATTGACCACTGTTTGAATGTCATGCCTGAACTAAAGATTGGACTACTTTCTTTCAAAAGTAGCTTGTTTTCTTAGTGTGCTGCCTCTTCACTAATACGAGATATATTGAGGAACACATCCTAAAGCTTGTATACAGAGAGAGAGAGAGAGAAAAAAGTTGCATATTAGTAATTTTAGTCACATGGCAACAATAAAGTCATGATGAATCATAAGATGTTGAATCATTCGTTTTTTTGAATGACTATGAGTGAAGCTAAACATGGAGCCTCAGTGCATGTCATAATACTGTCTATCCATGCCTGGATGGCTTACAAAACATTTCCTACATGGTAGAAAAATTCCCCCATCAAAACACCATCACAAAAACATGGGGACATATACAAATAACACTGGGTGTGCCTGCGATGCTCACCCAACCAATATGAGATTGGTAAACATCCTGGGAACGGATTTGCCATGTGAGGGTGTGACATTGGCTGTGACATCGCTGACTGACTCAATTTAAGCTTGCTGTACCTGGTCACTTTAAACCAAGCTGTCTTGCACAATTTGGGTAAGAAGCCATTGACAATCCTTGCCTAAGTGTTAGCCAGGACATGTGACAACAAGTTTTTGCAGATCTGTTCTTTGTGTGTCTGTTCATTACCCTAAATTTGCATTATCCAAAAGAGGATAATGACCACTCAATATGGTCTCTTTCAGGGACTAAAATGATGTGGGCTACAGTGATTTGTGCTGCAGCTCTCCTGTCCTGGGGTAAGTCTCCACCAAAGCTTCATGTCTAAGTCATGTCTTCATGTCTAAGTCTATCATGTCTAAGGGAAATTAGGGTCTGTTGTGAAGATATTGCTCAGTGAGCCGTGAGACAAAATGTTTTTTATGCAGTGCTTTCAATAGTCGACAGATCTCAGATATCACATTTCACCCTTGTTCCAGGGCTCTGCGCTGCTGAGGGAGAGAACAAGCAGCTTAATTCCTTATGGCACCACAAAAACATCTACAGCAACATAGGCATCTGCTGGATCATGGGCAATCCCCACTACCGCACCTTTGACAACCACTATTACAACTTCATGGGGAACTGTACCTATGTCATGGCTTCCAGCCATTGCCAGAATGGTGGTAACCTCCCTTTCTTTGAAGTGGAGGTCAGAAATGAGAACCACCCAAAGTCAGAGACCCCTGCTGTTGAGATGGTCATCATCAAGGTCTATGATTACACCTTCACTATTTACCGTGATGAATTTGGACTAGTGAGGGTAAGTGGAATTGATGTTCTGATTATTATCACTTGGCATTATTACTGTAGAGTACATTAACAGTTATGTTCATACATGTATCTGTTTTTATTTGCTTATTTCAGCTTGATGATACTCTGTGGAATCTCCCAATGATACTGGCCAATGGCAAAGTGAGGCTGCTTCCCAGTGGCATGTCTGTCCTGCTGGAGACAGACTTTGGTCTGACGGTGCAGTATGACTGGGAGCAGTACCTGGTGGTCATGGTGCCCGACAGCTTCAAAGGTAAGACCTGCGGCCTCTGTGGTAACTTCAACGGCAGGGATGACGACGACCTGGTCCTGCCCGACGGCAGCCCTGCAGCCAGCGTGTCGGTGCTGGGGAAAAGCTGGAGGGTGGCGGATGCGGCTGGTGATGCCACCTGTCGGGACGAGTGTGACGGCGAGTGCGGCCAATGCGAGGGCTCTTTCCTGGAGCGCATTGCCGGGAAAGTTTTCTGTCAGGGTCTCACTCGCCTGATGGAAGGACCGCTGAATAATTGTGCCGCTGTGATCGAGCCCAAGGTATACACGGAAAACTGCCTGTATGACGTGTGCATGGGGAAAGGCATGAAGAAGTTCATGTGCGACACCCTGCAAGTGTTCACAGATGCCTGCCAGAGAGCTGGGTTCAAGGTGCAGAGCTGGAGAGCTGTTGTTGGCTGCAGTAAGTACGAAACCTCTACAAAGGCAAAGAATGTTTAGTTTTTGAAGGATGTGTTTGAGATGCTGTAGTTTAATAAAAGCCTAAAACAGGAAGTCTGAACAGAAAAGATTCAGAAAATCATTTTGCATACCCTGATGAAGAAAAACTACATCAGACCTATGATAATCAATCACACATCAATCTCAAATGAGATTTTAGAAATGTTTGGAAAGTTTGACAGGTAAGTTGGTAGTGGCAATTTTCAGGTGTCATCAGGGGCAACTTTCCCATAGCATCTCAGAACTGAAGTGTCATGATAAAGGAAATCAGAAGTTAGCCTAATGTGAGTGGAAAGAACATATTATTTACCACATTACTACCATCAGAGGTGATTGGTTTATCGGAGAGTCCGATTAAAGATAGGAAAAATACTTCACACATCAATTATGAGATTAACAATATCATTGTTCTCGTATGATCAATATTACATGCTATGTGTGCCTTAAAAAAAACATTGGAAAAATTAAATGGAATTGTTGTGCTCAAGTGGTTTTTATAAGATCCCCAGCTGCTGTAGAAAGTAAATACAAGTCCATGAAAATTGCTGTCCTTAAGGACTGTTGAAGTATAACTGTAGTGCTACATACCTGCATTACTTAGAAGTATAGGACATCTTGGTAGCTTGTTCCTTGACAGCAAACTAATTGGAGTGTCTTTATACTTTTTCATGTCAGCTCAACCTCAGTGCCCGAAGAACAGCCATTATGAGGAGTGTGGGATCTCATGCCCTGCAACCTGCGACAACCCACACGCTCCATCCGAATGCAAGACCCCATGTGTGGAGGGTTGTGTGTGTGATGAAGGCTTTGTTCGCAGGGGCAACAAATGCGTTCCTCAGTCCCAGTGTGGATGCTTCTATGACAAGACAGGAAGCTATCTGGCACCTGGAGCGTCCTTCTGGACAGAAAACTGCGGGGAGTTGTGTAGCTGTGAGTCCAGCAGCAGCAAAGTGCGTTGTGTGAAATCCGGATGTCCGGGCGGAAAAGAGTGCAAAGTGGTGAAGGGGATCAGAGGCTGCTTCCCCACATCTTACGCCACTTGCACCATATCAGGAGACCCCCACTATAGCACATTTGACAAGCACACCTACTCCTTCCAAGGCACCTGCACTTACTCTGCTGCCAAGGCCTGCCACATTGAGGGCACACACCTCCAGCCATTCTCAGTGGTGGTGGAGAACGAGAAGTGGAATAATAATCCAAAGTTTTCAGTGGCCAAGGCAGTGGCCGTGGAGGTTTACGGACAAACATTGGTGCTGAGGAAGAACCAACTCGGAGTGGTCATGGTAAGGTGACAACTAACTTCTAAAGAGGTTGTTTTCTAATGCTAAGAAAATTGTGTCTAATTTAAGACAAATTGTGTGCCAAAACTTTAAATATCAATATTTCTTAAATTGCTAAAAACATCACAAGTTTATTGTTGTTGTCTCTTTCTGACTATGTAATTGATTTATGTATTCATCATTTCATTTGAAGGTGGATGGTGTACTTGTGAATTTGCCATTCAATCTGAATGATGGCCAGGTGACAGTTTATCAAGATGGCACACATGTCCTTATCAAAACTGACTTTGGCCTGAAAGTGACATACGACCTTGTATACCGCGTCACCATAACTGTTCCTGCTTCATATCATGGCAAGACCTGTGGTCTGTGTGGCAATTTCAACGGCAACAAGAATGATGATTACCAACTGCCAGATGGTAGAGAGACAAAAAGCATCAGGGACTTCGGTGCGGCCTGGAAGGAAGCTGTGCAGGGTTTGGTGTGTGACGATGGCTGCACCGGTGACTTTTGCCCCAAGTGTGCTGAAGATAAGAAACGCATCTTTGAGGCCGACTGCAGCATCATCAGAAATCCAAGTGGCCCCTTTGCTGCCTGCCTCAGTGTCATTAATCCTGAGTCCTATTTCAGAGATTGTGTTTATGACGTTTGCATGGGTGAGGGAGACCGCAACATGCTCTGCCACAGCATTGCTGCATATGTGTCTGACTGCCAGGACTTTGGAGTTGCCATTAAAGACTGGAGGACCCCAACCTTCTGTCGTAAGTGTCTAAATTTAAATGTATTGGTTGATACTTGTAATTATTTCTGTAACCTTCCATGGAGCTTAAATCAACTCCACATCTTCTTTTTCAGCCTTGTCATGCCCTGCCAACAGCCACTATCAAATCTGTGCCCAGACCTGTGACGCACCCTGTCCTGGCCTCACAAGTATCGTCAGCTGCCCCGTTACCTGTGCAGAGGGATGTGCCTGTGACTCTGATTCTTACTTCAACGGGACAGGCTGCATTAAATGGGATGAGTGCGGCTGCTACTACGACGGACGAACCTACAAGGTGAGATGATGACGTGCTTACTGCAAAGGGGCTGTGTTAATCATCTCGTTGATCATCTCAACACTGGACTAGATGAACACATACTCAGGTGATCACTCTCTCTCCCTCAGATTGGCGAGTCTTCGATCAACGAGGACTGCAGTGAGCGCTACACCTGTCTGCCCTCTGGCACGATGAAGCGAGAACATGTCCACTGCAACAGCGATGAAGTCTGCAAGGTGAAGGACGGTGTCCGCAAGTGCTACCCCAAAGTCCATCAGTGCTCAGTCGCAGCCAGTGGAGACCTCACCATGTTTGGTGGGAAGGGGGGCACCATTGATGTAATGGGGGCTTTTGAGATTGTGAAAGTGTGTGATGGAGCTCTGGTGGAGGAGTGGTTCCGTGTGGTGGTGCAGCTTGAGGAATGTGGGCACAATGGCCTCAAACGAGTTGCGGCAGTCGACATCTTCTTTGAGGACCTGGTCATCATCATAAACAGCAAGCATGAGACCTGGGTGACTACTATTTGTCTGTTGATCTATGAAATAATTAAGCTTCAAAATGCTTGTTTTTTTTCCCTCAGTGCCAACACACCCATGTTTTAAGCTTTTTTTTTATAATTTTTTCTTGTAGATCAATGGCAGGAGGGTCACCCTACCCAGCCTGCTTAAAAACGAGATATCAGTGAAAATCTCTGAGAAGACAGTGGTTATTGAGAAGGTGTCAGCCCTGCGTGTGACCTACAGCGTGACACAGGAGATCACTGTGACTGTGAGTGACCACTTTGCTGACAAAGTTTGCGGAGCTTGTGGGAAACTCACTGGAGATGCCAGCATCACCATTGACAGCAAATCCGTCAGGAAGTGGATGGACACCTGGAGAGCACCTGACTTCCCAAGCTGGTGAGTTGGATACCAAAAACCCTATTCATCACCAGATATTCTTACTGTTTTGATGGCAATATGATATATTTCCTTTTTCCATTCCCCAGTGACGTGTAAAGATCCTCAGGCACAATAAACTGGCACATGAAACAGTCACACTGAGAGAAGACATTGACATAATTTTGTCTGTATTAAATGGAATCAAACTTACAATTGTTTTGATTGTGTTCTGTAAATGTTGTAGTAATACTTGTTTAAATCACTTGTTGTATGTAATTAACTGGCAAATAAAAACACATTGCATTACAATCTCTGGCATGGTTGGTGTATTAGTAAGTAAGTAAGTAAGTAAGTAAGTTACTTCCTTAGTGTAATTATCTATGTGTAAGGATTTGATATAAGCATTTCATATTTAACAAATCATTTGAGATCACAACAGTAAAGCTACAATTATTGCAAAAAAAATCCTGAAATCACTCATAATTCATCAATAATATCAGTAATTGCTTTAGTTGACCACATATAAACCTAATAAATATTAATCATACCCTTCTGATTTGACACTGAGCAATGCCTACAGCACAACTGTCACCAACCGCCAGCCAGAGACCTCTCAATCGCACCAAGGAATCCCAGGCCACACAACACAAAACCGAATCAGATTTCAAGACAGTTAATACTCTTTATTGACAAATTTAGACAACGTGGGACAGGGGACAGTTCCACGCAGAGTCATGTACGAAAAACCCACCTCTTATACAGACTGGAGCAAATCACTGCAATATGGGAGCAAGAAGGTAGGATCAAATACCACACGTGTCAGTCTAAACCCCCAACCAATCAACCCCACACATAACAAAGAGTCTTAGACTGTCCAGTACTCCCTATAGCCCTGTCCCTCCCTCCATAAAGACGGACCCTGTCTACAAACTCTAACATGGAAAGGGAAAGAGAAAAGAGAAAAGAATGTATATAACGGTGACGGGTGGGAGGGGTTGCCCATAGCAGTAGGCTAGTATAGATAGTTTGCACTGTTGTGTATGCCGTGACATCAGACTCATTGCAATACATCTGATTAGCATTGCGTTGGTTGTTGCTTCCATACCTACGGCGCATTGGAACACAGGGAATGGCATCTTAACATCGCACGCGCAGGACTTTTATCATTTTTACGAGGCACTTGGGATGCATTTCAATAGAACCACTGTTTATATTAAATGTGTTTATGTTTTACTGTGTATAATGAATGTGATTGAAGTGTAATGGTTATCTGAATACAATATGTACCTGAAACTGATTATAGCTCTGTTTATCCTTTGGTTCTAGGAACCCTATGTAACCACTGTTTTTCTCATAGCTAATTGTGACTAGACAAACATTTGTATTGAGCTACACTGAACTCCTAGCTAACTTAGTGAGGTAGCCTGTATACTGTGGCTGGCTTTTGGGATGTAAAACCACCTCCAATTTATTTGTTTGTGTCTTGGCGAGTTTAACTTTCTTTTCTTTCATTCCTTTGGGTCAGCTGTAGCTGGGGCTATCTTAGAGTGGAATCCTTAGAGTGGAATCCTTAGCCCCTTACTTTTTGTGTGTGCTGTGTGACGCCTGCCACTAGGGGCAGTAGTGGGTAGTTTGTGGGTTGGGGTGTAGTGCCTAGATTCCGTCGGCTCCTGCTGGTGCGTAGTGAATAGCCATTGTGACTTGCCGTTGGTTTGATGTATTTTGGCATAGCTTCAAGATTGGCTACTTGGTATAAATCCTTTAGGTAGTTTTACCTCTGGGGTGGGCTTTAGCCGCGGCTGACCTATACTCACTCTTGCCCTTAATGTCTGCCCTGAACGGGGCTGTACTTATTTTCCTTTATTATTTGTTTATCAGTGAATAGCCTACAGTCACTATCAGTTACAGATATCTGTCAATTCTCACTTTTACTGCCTGCTTTGTGTAGGTATACCATCTAACTCATCGAGTTATTTATTAAAGTGATATATTTTGTACGCAGTCTCCTCCACTCCACTCACTCCTCCCTCCTCATTTATTCATTCCTTTGGAATTAAGAACCAGAACACAGGGGAATAGTGACCTTAGTGGGGTTACATAACCAAAAAAAGGAAAGTAGATACATGTCTGTTACCTGTGAGCCCTTCCTGGCCAAAAAAACTTCCACTTTCTCTGTTCATCACTTCCTCATGTGTCGGCATCACGGAAGTAGTGCAGGAGAACCCCGGCTAGATCTGACAACAAACACAAAATCTTCCTGCAGGGAATATCAAAAACAAATTTGTTTGCGCATGAATGTTTCTGCCCATCACCGTTCCTTATTCGGTGACTTATTCCACTATCCACTTTGTCAGCTAGCTACTCGACACTCGACTCAAAAAAGTGCACAAATGGTCCTCCCCTTTCCTGCAGGATTCAGTTGGTATCGAGGGTGGCCCACGGCAGCCTAGTCCTCCGATCGGCAGCTCTGAGAGAGGGTCATTCCTCCCGGTCGGCAGCTTTGCACTACCATCAGGTGAGGCCTCTTATCCCTGCCATTCATGCTGCAACAGCGCTACAGGTTCAACCAACCAGCAGCTTACCCAGTCAATCACTTTGGCTTCCCTCTTACAGGTAATGGACCATAGAACACCTCTCAGTTTTCAGGTCAGAGTTCAGGTTCGAGTCCGACTTGCGGTCATTTCTCGATCCCTCCCTCCAGCTCGCTTCCTGTTTCTCTCTACTGTCCTATCTGAGTAAAGGAAATTGTCCTAGATATTGAGAAAATAATTCTTACAGTATCTAGGCAAATGTACTTATTTTTAGTGTAGCTTTACTGATTTCAAGATAAATTGCCTAACATATAGCCTTATTTCAAGATGATGGTGCTAGCATTTGCTGAATATAAGCACATTTTCCAACATTTTGAGAAAATAATTCTTATATATTTTGGGCATCTAGGCAAATGTACTTGTTTTTTTTTTTAATATATTTTTTATTTTCCTTCTTGTTATGGACTGAACATAGCACATATTTACAAAACAGTCATCACGGTCATGAATATAATGTAGTTCAATACAGAGTATATAAAATAAAAAAGAAACATCCAAAAGAAAACATTGATCGGGGTTTACAGTATTAGGAGTCAGTCATGGCCCTTTATGTGCAACAGTAGAGGGTCCCAGATCTTATTATAGTATTTCAGTTTATCATTGTTGTGATATCTGATCTTTTCGAGGCTAAGTACATTCCCCATTTCTCTTAGCCACATTTCATAACTTGGTGCCGAGTCACTTTTCCACATAAGCAGAATCATTTTTTTCGCCACAACCATACCTAAAGAAACAGCTTGAGCTTCATATGTATTAGCCAAAAGTAGAGCCCCTGTCCCTCCTAAGATCGCAACCAATGGATCTGGTTTCAGATTCTTCTTAAAGGCTTTAGAGAAGCATTGCAAAATATCAAACCAGTAAGATGACAACTTTGTACAAGACCAAAGAGTATGAGCAAGTGTTCCTTCAGAAATCTTACATCTGTTACAAAGTGGGGATGTCGATGGGTCAAACTTATGTATCTTGGTCCTGCAATAGTACAACCGGTGTAATGTCTTAAACTGTATCAAGTTATGTCGGACATTAACTGAACAATCACTTATGTTTGCCAGACATTGGGCCTCATTCTCGAACGCAGTTAAGAAGAATTTAAGAGGAATTTAAGAGGAATTTCTTCTGAATTGGATTTAGGACAACATTTGGCATTCATGAAAGTTTTCTCATCTGGGATTTGCTCTGAACTTCAGAAGACTTTCCGAACTCGAAATAGCAGTCGTAACTCGGCCAGAGTTTTCTCAAATGCGATTCCTTAAAAAACCACAAGATGGCCCCGTGGGCCATCTTGTGGTTTTTTGAGGAATCGCATTTAAGAAAACTCTCCGTGTTAATGAATTTGTGAGAAATCGTTGGTGATTGCGTTCACATCAACTCTACAGATCCTCGGATTAAAGTATCATTAACAATTACGTTTCACATGTAGGCCTATAGTCATGATTCTACGAGGCACCGTGATGTCATAAAATAAATAAAAGGACTACACCGGAATGCTGCGCTCGTCTAGTGAGCGTCGTTTGGCACTGCCGTCTGTGCAAGTACGGCAATCCAGAATTTTGAAGTAGTTCCACGTTGGTGGAACGAACTGCCTAGCACTACCAGAGCAGGCGCGTCCCTCTCTACCTTTAAGAAGCTTTTGAAGACCCAACTCTTCAGAGAGCACCTCCCTTCCTAACTGGCACTTCGACTAGTGCTTAACTTGCACTTATAGCAGTTACATTCCTGCACTTCATTTTTATTTCCTATTTCGTTTTTCTATTTCTTATGTAAAGTAGTATTTATTGTTACACTAGGTCTCTATTGCTCGTAGCTTGACTGTTCTATCCCTTGTACGTTGCTTTGGACAAAAGTGTCTGCTAAATGACTAAATGTAATGTACACGAACACTGCAAATGTAAGTGAATAAATAAATAAGCACTAAACTCAATCACGTTGATATAGCTATAGTGGAATAGAATGGACACATCTACATCCTGCAACAGTCCATCTCTGCACCGTTCAAGTCATAGACATATATAGTTGAAGTTAGATCTGCGTTTACTCGACGGTGATCGCTTTCCACTTTGACATGACTCGTTTACGAGTTGCTTTCGTGTAGATTCGGTCGATTCCGACTGCACACGTCACTACGGTTGCGTGCCCTTATAAGGAGCTGGCAGGGCGTGTATGTATGCAAATTCAGGAGCACGAGAACGCGCTTTCAATTTAAGAAAACTCTTCCGGGGGAGCACAGCCCAGAAAACTTCTGCTGCGTAGGACCACATTTTCAAGCGTGCATGAATTTGGCGGATGTCTTTTGCTTACGTTGTTTTTCCGAAGCCCGTAAGAAACATTTCAGAAGAAACTTCAGAAAATGTTCGAGAATGAGGGCCATTGTTCCCAGAACCCCTCACCTATCTCTTCATTTAACTCACTGGCCCATGCCTGTCTGTGAGCAGAGGAATCTTTAGGTGTACGCTCAAGCAAAGTTTGATAGAAATATGAGACCGCCCCTTTCCAGAGGGGGTCAAATCTGTTGATTAAATTTAGAGTTTCATGGCAGGGTTTGTTTGGATAACTGGATATGTGTTTTTTGGTGAATTCACGTATTTGAAAGTATCTGAACAGATTGGAAGCTGGAATTGAATACAAACTCTGGAGCTGAGCAAAAGAAGCAAAGATACCCTCTATGTATAGTGAATTTAAGTCACATATCCCTCTCTCTTGCCACATCACAAAAACAAAGTCGCTCATGCCAGGGGTAAAGGCATGATTATTGCATATTGGGCTGTCCAAATAAGTAGCAGGTGCTTTTATGTACCGTTTGATATGACTCCATATTTTCAGAGTGCTGGCTATGATAGAACTGCCACTGTAGGCTGTTTTGTTTACTTTGGTGGGGCTATTCAACAGGGCTGGGAGTGAAGTGCTCCTGCATAAGGAGCGTTCCAGTGTTAACCAGGCTGGACAATCATCTGAGTCAGCTGGAGGGCTGTTCTTCCACCAAGCTATGATGGACAGTTGAGTGGCCCAGTGATAGAGTTTGAAAAGAGGAAGACCAAAGCCTCCCTCCATTTTTGGCTTACACAGATGTTTTTTTGCTATACGCACTGTTTTATAGCTCCATATGAAGGGTATTATTATTGAATCTAACTGCTTAAAGTATGATTGAGGTATATAGAATGGGATTCCTTGGAAAAGAAAAAGAAATTGAGGCAGCGCAACCATCTTAATTGCATTAATCCTCCAAACCAAAGAGATAGGGAGGGATTTCCAGAAGTCAATATTTTGTTTAAGTTTGTCAATCCGCTTTTGCCAGTTTGTTTTTAACAGGTCATTTGGATTCTTCGTCACAATAATACCAAGATATGTGAAGTAGGTATAAGCTTTTTTGAAGGGTATGCTTTCAAGGAACTCCTTACTGTATTTATCTGTGATGGGCATCACTTCACTTTTATCAAGGTTCACAGTGAATCCAGAAAGAGACCCAAACCATTCTATTAATTGCAAGAGTGGTGGAATTGACGTCTGTGGCGAAGAGATATACAAAAGCATATCATCTGCATACAGGGAAAGATGGTGTGTAGTTCCATTGACAGCTATAGGGGAAATATTGGCACTTTGTCTAATGCTGATAGCTAGCGGCTCTATGAGGATGGCAAAAAGGAATGGTGACAGGGGGCAGCCCTGTCGGGTTCCCCTATAAATTTGGAGAGGTGGGGAAGCTGTTTGGTTGGTTATGACAGAGGCTGTGGGTTGAGCATATATTATCTTCACCCATTGCCTGAACGTAGACCCAAACCCAAATTGTTCTAGTGCCTCCTGCATGTAAGGCCACTCAACCTGGTCAAATGCACGCTGTGCATCTAAGGAAATAATAACTGCCTCTGCAGAGTGTTTACTATACAAGATATTGAAAAGGCGGCGCAAATTAAAATGCAGTTGTCTCCCTGGCATAAATCCAGTCTGATCTGGGTGCACGACACTACATATATGTTTCTTCAACCTGTCTGCAAGAATCTTCCCTATGATCTTAGTTTCCGATGGTAGCAGTGAGATTGGACGGTAGGAGGAAGCTAATAGGGGATCACGACCAGGTTTTGGAATAACAGTGATGCTGGCGTTATATAATGTGGGTGGAAGTACTGTAGCTTCCTTAGAGTGGTTAAACATACGCAACAGCAAGGGTGTTAGCTCCTCCCTACATTTTTTAAAGAAATCCATGCTGAAGCCATCCGGCCCTGCGGCCTTGTTGCTTGGAAACGATGAAATAGCTTCATTGAGTTATTTTAAGTTAAGGTCAGCATCTAGTGCACTGATGGCCTCCTCAGTAAGCTGTGGCAACTGCAGTCTAGCAAAAAACTCTTTTAATTTTTCTTTGTCTACATTGCCTTGTGACTTATACACTTGTGAGTAGAATTCCCTGAATCTGTCATTTATCATTTTGGGATTAGTTAGTATACGACCTGAGCTAGTTTTAATTTGAAATATAGCCATGGAGGACTGCATTTGTCTTAGTTGCCTGGCAAGTAAATTGTGTGGTTTCTCCCCCAGTTCAAAGTGTTTCTGTCTCATGTGTGTCAGTAACTTGATAACATCTTTTGAAAGCAGGTCATTATACTCATATCTTAGAGCCACAATCCTGTTTAGCAATTCAGCGTCGGGGGCAATCTTGTAACGGTTTTCTAGATTTGTGAGACTGTTTTGTATTTCCACTAACTTACTTCTTGTACGCTTTCTTTCAGCTGTCTCATATGATATTATGTCCCCCCTAATAACCGCCTTCAGGGCTTCCCATAGAGTGGAGTCTTTAACATCACCACTGTCATTTGTTTTAATGTACATTGAAATTTTCTCAGTAATGTATTTGCAGAAACCCTGATCCTTTAAAAGAGAATTATTTAGCCGCCAGCTGTAGTTCCCCTTCTCTGAGTTAAGTTGAAGATCTACTGAAACAGGGGAATGATTGGATATAACAATGTTGTGATAACGAGAGTCAGAGACAGTGGAGAGTAAGGTGGAATCTAAAAGAAAATAATCTATCCTTGAATAAGTTTTGTGTACTGATGAGAAAAATGAGAAGTCTTTTTTTGAGGGATTAAGCAATCGCCAGACATCTACAAGGTTGTAGCCCTGCATTAAGCTGTTAAGAGTCAAGCTACTTTTGGATTTATATAACTGTGGTTGTTGTCTGTCTGTCAATGGGTCCATTACACAGTTAAAATCACCCCCTATAATCACCTTAGACCCAGAGAGATTGGGTATTACCCTAAAGAGGGCTTGGAAGAAGCCTGGGTCATCGAAGTTAGGGCCATACACATTAATCAGTGTTACTGGTATTTCGTTCAGTAAACCTCTAACAATTAAATATCTACCGTTCTGGTCGGTAATTGTTTGCTCATGTTGAAATTTAGCTTTTTTATGTATAAGGATAGCAACCCCTCTTGCCTTGACTGAAAGATTAGACTGAAATATCTGTGATGCCCATCGTAGCCTTAGAACCTTTGCTGCACTTTTTTTTATATGCGTTTCCTGGAGGAAGCATATATCTGCTTTAAGTGATTTCAAGTGCGCAAAAACCTTTCCCCTTTTAATGGGAGTGTTCATGCCCCTCACGTTCCAACTGACTAGCCTGACTGCTCCTATATTACGCCTATCTGGATCTAACATTACTCTGTGGTGACACAAGTGAATACTCAAAGACCGTAACAATCACTAACATGTATGTGCTATAGAAAATAAAATAAAAACTAAATAAAAACACTACTAATACGAGAAAGGAACATTCTCGTCTAACCTCCCCCTCCCCCCGTCAAATCCCATCTTCTCAAGGTTAACGTTAGCAACGAACGAAATCGCGAACTCACGTTCCATCATATAGCAGATCCAGTAAACTTCTGGTAGCATTAAGTAAGTCAATTCAAAATAAACCTCACATTTCAAGTATCAGTGATGCTCAACAAACAAGAAAAGAAAAAAAAGCCCTTAACTACCAAAGTAGCAGGCTGTTAAAGTGTTAATCAGTCTTATCAAACCTATGCAAAACTAAGTAGGGAGTCCATTAAACCATTAAACATTACCGTATGGCGGCAGACTTGCTCATAAATGTCAAACAGTGTCGTCATCTGCTAGCCTGGATACCAGACCGAATTTAGCCCCGCCCACAATGTTTTTGGTTGGGAAGTTCGGTCTGGCATTACTCCATTGAGGAGAAATTATCTGCGGCTCGATATCGGCCGTACCAATCAAATTGTTAAGGCGGGCTTTATACGATGATGGACAGATGATCAACAGTAACGTAACCAACCACGTCACCAACACACGAGTTGAATTCGTTTTCAACAAACATGGCTGCCGCTGGAGAGCTGAAATGTATAGATTCGAGTCCATTTAGACATTGACAGTGCATTCATTTTGAAAGAGGAACAGAGAAACGCGATTAAGGCATTTGTCAATCGAAAAGATGTTTTTGCCTTCCTTCCTACGGGATCCGGTAAAAGTGTAATGTATCAGCTGCCCCTGGTCACATACTACGTTGTTCTGATTGGTTGTAGGTAACCAATTGAGCGAAGAGGCATTTTTTCTCCTGGTTCGGTTGAAACACGCCCCATAATCACAGCCCAATGGAGCGATATCAGACTCATATTCTGACTAGAATTATGAGTATGACATCGTCAGGCTAGTCATCTGCCGTATTTCTATGCAGATCCCAGTCAGTCACTCTTTCCGTTAGAAATGTGTTGGCGTTTTCAGGAGAGTTAAAAGTTTCAGTGCAGTCTCCAACAGTGATGATGAATTTAGCTGGGTGACGAAATCCATACCGTATCTTCCTTGACTTCTCTTTAATGGCCGTAAATTGTTGACGCTTTTGAAGGATGTCAGCCGGCAGATCTGGGTAGATGAGCACTGGAGAGTTGTCATATCGTAGCCCGGAGCTTTCTCTAGCTAGCTTCATCACAAGTTCTTTAACCGCCAAATGATGGAATCTCACTGTGATGGGTCGAGGCTTACGGTCCATCCTGATTTTTGAGCTTCGAAATGCATTGTCAATTCGGATAGGCACACTGAAATGCTCCTCACCTAAAAGAGTGGGAAGCAGTGTTGACACAAAATCAGTCAGCTTGCCATTTTCAGCTTTCTCCTTGATGCCCACAATGCGTATGTTCTGTCTACGAGCGCGGTCTTCCATATAACTTAGCTTAGCTTGTTGTTGCTTGGACTGGGAAGCTAGGCTAGTGCATAGCCTTTCTAAATCCTCAATACGTTTCTCGTGAGAGACAGTGGCTTCTTCCGTAGTGGTCACTCTGTCGTTGATATCCGACACGTCAGCTTTCAGGCTTGTGATAGTGGTGTTTAACTCTATAAACCGCTTGTCCACATTTTCACTTAGAGTTCTGATGGCGGCTAGCACGTCTTGAATTGTTGCGTTAGCAGAGTTAGCAACTGCCTCATTCTCATCATAGCTAGGACTGTTGCCGCCTTCTGAAGAGGTGAGAGTGCCCTTCTTCTTCCCCATGTTTTCTTTGAGCAGATTTAAATCAGTGGGTTTGAGAAGTAAATAAAAAAAGTGTGAAAAAAGAGGTTTTAAAAACGAAGTTTCTGGAGCTCTTGCCAAACACGTCTACTCCATGGCACCCTTGGCTCCGCCCCCCTGTAGAAACAATTTAAACCGCAAAATGTACTTGTTTTAAGTGTAGCTGTACTGATTTCAAGATAAATTGCCTAACATATAGCCTCATTTCAAGATGATGGTGCTATCATTTGCTGAATATATATACATTTTTCTACATTTCGAGAAAATAATTCTTAATTTGTTTTGTATTTAGGCAAATGCACTTGTTTTTAGAGTAGCTTTACTGATTTCAAGATAAATTGCCTAGCATATAGCCTCATTTCAAGATGATGGTGCTATCATTTGCTGAATATAAGCACATTTTTCTACATTTAGAAAATAATTCTTAATTTGTTTTGTATTTAGGCAAATGTACTTGCTTTAGTGTAGCTGTACTGATTTCAGGATAAATTGCCTAGTATGTAGACTCATTTCAAGATGATAGTGCTAGCATCTGCTGAATATAAGCACCTTTTTCTACATATTGAGAAAACAATTCTTAAATATTTTGGGTATATAGGCAAATGTACTTGTTTTAGTGTAGCTGTACTGATTTCAAGATAAATTGCATAGCATGTAGACTAATTTCAAGATGATGGTGCTAGCATTTGCTGAATATAAGCACATTTTTCTACATATTGAGAAAACAATTCTTAATTTTTTTTGTATTTAGGCAAATGTACTTTTTTTTTAGTGAAGCTTTACTGATTTCAAGATAAATTGCCTAGCATGTAGCCTCATTTAAAGATGATGGTGCTCGCATCTGCTGAATATAAGCACCTTTTTCTACATATTGAGAAAATAATTCTTAAATATGTTGGGTATATAAATGTACTTGTTTTAGTTTAGCTGTACTGATTTCAAGATAAATTGCTTAGCATGTAGACTAATTTCAAGATGATGGTGCTAGCATTTGCTTAATATAAGCACATTTTCTTACATTTCGAGAAAATAATTTACATTTTTTTTATTTAGGCAAATGTACTTGTTTTGGTGTAGCTGTACTGATTTCAAGATAAATTGCCTAGTATGTAGACTCATTTCAAGATGATGGTGCTAGCATCTGCTGAATATAAGCACCTTTTTCTACATATTGAGAAAATAATTCTTAAATATTTTGGTAAATAGGCAAATGTACTTGTTTTTGGTGTAGCTGTACTGATTTCAAGATACATTGCCTAGCATGTAGCCTCATTTCAAGATGATCGTGCTAGCATTTGCTGAATATAAACACGTTTTCCTACATATTGAGAAAATTATTCTTAAATATTTTGACAAATGTACTTGTTTTTATCTGGCCACACTAGTTTTAAGATATATTTGGGTTCTTTGAGGCTAGATATTTTTACTTGTTTTTACAAAGTCTTGGTAAGTCAAATCTTCCTGTTCTGTTGGCAGATAATTTAGCTTATTTTAAGTGATATATGCCCCATTTTTGTAAACTTTTTTTCCTTGTTTTTGAAGGCTGATTTTTTTGCAGTGTATGACCTCTACTGTCTATGTGGGAGTTTAAAGACGTCTGTCTCCGTCTCCACCTGGTGTTAGATATTTTGAGGCTTCTTGAGGCTCTCTCTCCCCATTCCTTATCTGGTGTTATTTGGTGCATGTGTCATGGTCTATTCCTGTATTGTGCCTGCTTTTCAGAATGTGAGACTTTTGTACTGAGAGAAGCCAATAGTCCATGTTCATCTTATCATAAAAATATCCCACAACGGATTGAGATCTGATCGGCCAAACCCAGGGGCGTCGTTAGGCCTATTTTGGGGGGGGCTGAAGCCCCCTAAAATGTTCTTCAGCCCCCCCAAATCATTTGGCATTATTGGCTTAAAAAAAATAAATAATAATTAAACTATTGTTTCTGACATGGACAAGTTATTTATAACTCTAACATGCTACTTATGTGCGTGCGTTCTGGTTTGTATGTTTACTCCCCCTTCAAATTATAATCCAATAGCCTTTCATCATACTTTACGATATAAACCCCGGGCACTAGTACCGTCTCTCGTCAACGACAGCCAGTATTATAGACAAGGATTTCAAAGTAAATGATGCACGGAGTGAAATTGTAAGTACAAGAAGTTACAGAATGTGGCTATCTGTAGTTGTTAACGAGTGTTACCTGCTTTAGGTTTACTTGATATGAGGCAAATGAAAGCGAATATTGTAGTGGGCTATATGAAAACTAAGCTAGCTTGCTACTTTGTTAGAAACTGTCACCAGTTAGCAAGAGTGTGAACGAGCGAATTCGAAACACAAGAAATAACTATCGACATCTCTCTATTCTTTGCATTGATATATCTCTCTAGTATTTCAAAACAATATTATCAGTCCCTATAGAATGTTGTTATTTATAATCAGTTAATGCTAGTGAAAACTAAATGTCATAGTGTCCCTCATAAGTCATAACGCTATTGTCCGGTATATCATCCAATTCATTGACCAGATGGATATAAGAACATTCTTTAGGAGAGGTGGAAGCTCCGCCCAGTCAGATGAGAGAGAGAAGCAGGAGATTGACAGGGCTGAAGGAGCCGGTGTGATGAAGGTTAGTGGTCTACAGGTCTAGAAGGGAATGAGTGGAGTTTTTTTTATTTTCTTCTACTGTGGTAGAAATGTATAGGCATTTGTTGTCAGGCCTAGGCTACTCCAAGGGTTAGCCTAAACTAGATTATTACATGACATTTTTATGCCAAGTCATACAATTGGCTTCTGGATATCGATCAGTTAATGTTTCAATGTTTGAACTTATCTTAAATGGTCATGCAGAAGGAGAGGCTGAGGCAGAGTCAGAGAGAGGAAGAGACAGACCAAGCAGCTGCAGCAACTAATGATTTAGGTGAAAAAGACACAGGGCCCAGACAGGTTAAGCTGAAGAGCTACCCACAGGACAGCTTTGGTGCTCAGAACAGGTCATTTCACCACAGCTGGTATATTTGTGTTGTCAAATTTCACTATGACCCTGTCATTCTGTCTCTTGTGTTATCATATACTGAATGCAAGCAAAACTACAGAGCAAAATCACACCCTTTCTGATTAAACCAATCTATGAACTGTCTGAAACAATGGATATCCGCGACCCCAAATGGGCCTTAAAAAAGAAAAATTGCCGCACACAAACATGCCACTCCCCTTGGGGCTAAGCCCCCCCTTTCTTTGAATCCTAGAAACGCCCCTGGCCAAACCACCTCTGGAAGTGGACAGGGACGCATTGTGACCATGTTGAACACGAGTGTAAATGTAGTTGCTTTGTCAATCCACATACAACAACTGTGGGCGGAGGTATGCCATTATGTGTGACTGTTCCAAAAGGTTTTAAAAAGTAAGCAAACACAATAACACAGCTTCGTGGATGGCTACCAATCTTCTTTTTGGTGTTGTTTTTTGGACCCACATAAATGAAAGGAAGAAAGTGACGTGAGCTGGACACAGTGATCGGATGTCATATCAGATAATCCGAATTTTAGGCCTTAAAATGTCATAAAAAGTCTTAATTACGATTTTGACAGGTCATAAAAATGTATTGGATTATATGTGACTTTTATAAAGTTTTAAACTTCAGTGCTTTTAACGTGTTTTGGGGATCACTCCACAACAAACGAAACCCACATGGAAACAATAAAAACACTGCAAACTTCAGCCCGGTCAGGATTTATCGGAGCACGCCAAGGTAGTGTGTTGCGATGTGCGTTGTGGGATAACGTGGTGCCTTAAAATTGTTTATGTTAACGTTGCTTCGAATATGGGTAAGTGCAAGTTCAACGAGATCTGGCTCAAGAACAGTGCATTTAGTGTTTGGTTGAAGCCTGTCGAAAATAACCCATTTGAAGCCCGCTGCACTTTGTAAACGCTGAAATTAGCTTCTTTGGGTATGAAAGCATTAAAGTCGCATGGAAGGTCAAAAAAACATAACGCCACTCTAAAAAGCCAGCAGCAAACACCTGCAATCACCCAATTTTATTCTGGTTCATTGGGAGCATCACCCAGTGCGACCCAGTCTGCTCTATCAACTTTGACGCCTACAACTCCGGTAAGCGACCTCCGGACAGCGTTCGGATCTACGCCAACATTAAAACCGGAGGTGCTCTGGACTTTACACACGGTAGCAAAACATCAGTCCTATAAAAGCAATGATGACATAGCTGAGCTGAAACCTTCAAGTTGGGAATGGACAAGACGTCTTACATTACGCTATTTGGATTGGCAGATTTAATTTAATGTAGCCTATTTCTTGTGTACACACGTATACGTTACTCTTGCGTACATGCATTTATGTGTGTAGTCATGTTCAGTTTAATGTGAATAAATTAATTTACTTTGCAAGTAATTTTGGGACCATTGATTTTACTTCATATCCTTCATACTTTGTTAGTAAGGGAAATAGGTCTTAAATTTAACTTGTTGAAACCTGCAGAAACCCTGCACTCAGACATAATCGCTAAATTGGGGGAACAAGTTAAGCAGCTGACAAGGGATGTTAAAGCAGTGTCAGATAAAAATGAGGCCAGATCAAGGAGGTGCAATCTCCGTATCACTGGAGTGAAAGAGGGACGGGAGACGCAGAAAGCACCTGTAGCTTTTATTGCAGGCTTGCTAAAGGTCACGCTGGGGCTGGACAGCCCGCCAACACTGGACAGGTCACACCGGACCCTACGCGAACGGCCCGGAGATGAGGAACCACCTCGTGCCTTTGTAATTAAAAGCCACTACTTTCAGGAAAAGGAGGCGATCCTACGTACACCACGTCCTGACAACACCAGACGGAGATCAAATCGGGATACACCCGGACTACACACAGAGATGTCACAGTCCTCAGGGACTGAAAACGGAGCTTTTCGAATACGCTCCCCTGGCCGGAGACATCTGAAAATGCCGCTTTCGAGTAGTAGTGGGGACGGGGTCCACGGAGCTTTTCAGATACGATGACGTTCGGTTGCTATGGCACTAGGGGTAACTTGCGCTCGAGAAGCTATAACGTCAAGATGAACATGGAAGATAAACGGAATGTGCTGCTCGGTCTCTATAATTTATTTATCAGTTTAATTAGTGTACTTCAGGTACAAGTAGTACTTCTGAACAGATACGCGTTACTCCTACGCAGAAGGCGAGCGCTGTACTCGGTCTGCCTGAATGAAACGAGGAAGAGAAGACGGTTTAACCCGTACATGGAGCGGCGGTTCTGGGTGAGACCTGGCCGAACAGCTAGCTGGTGGGACAATTTGAAAACCAAATTGTATTGCCCGAGGAGTGGAGAGAGAATTTTAGGATGTCGAGAGGGAGCCTAATAAGATTAAGTATCATCTTATGCCCTCATATCGAAGGACTGACAACGCTAATGAGAGAGCCAGTGGACGTACTGAAGAAGGTGGCCTGTACGTTGCATTACCTGAGCGACGAAGGCAGGATGCGCAAAACAGCTAACTCGTTTGGCTTGGCCTGTCAAACGGTCTTGAAAATTGTCAGGGAGGTTTGCACAGCGATCACGTATCACCTGGGTCCAGAGTACATCACCCTGCCACTCACCGAGCCTGCAGTAGCGGACCTAACAAGTCGTTTTTACCTTAACTATGGGATACCTCAGTGCATAGGAGCTGTCGATGGCACACACATAGACATTCAACAACCACGTTCAAATTCTTCTGATTTTATAAATAGAAAACACAGATACTCACTGAATGTCCAAGCTGTGTGATTACAATTACCAATTTATTGATGTGGTGGTGAAATGGCCTGGCAGTGTCCACGACGCTCGCGTGTTTGCGAACTCCAACATCAACAAGCACCTGAGAGATGGCACCATTCCTCCATGTCCAAAAGCTGTTGTGGAGGGAGAAAACCCAGTCCCTGTGTTTTTGTTGGGTGATCCAGCATATCCTTTGATGGACTGACACCCCAGGAGCAGTACTTTGGACTGTCCATTTGTAAAGCGAGAATGGTAATTGAATGCGCCTTTGGGCGCTTGATGGCGCGCTTTGGTGCACTCCGGAGACCAATGGACTTACATTTGGATTATTTGCCTGTGGTCATCATGTCATGTTTTGTTTTACACAACTTTTGTGAACTGCAAAACGAAGCAGTCGCGCAACCAAACATTGACGCAGCTGTTTGCCAAGAGCGAGAATTTCAGCCTCCAACTCAGCGTAGGCCCACTGAGTGCAACGAGTCAGAGGGGCGACGAATCAGAAGTGTGCTAACAAAATATCTGGATCCATGAAATTCAGTGCTTGTTTATGTTCCAATTGTTATTTCAAATAAATTACTATGTTGTTCTAACTGACTTAATCGGCTTGTCTAAATGTGTTTCATTATTTGATGTTTAATAGCCTAAACAGCTTTTACCCGTTACTGCTTAGGCCACTATTAACTAAAACTGATAGGTCATTGAGCACCGTATTTTGTTGCTGTAGTGGTTGGGGAATGTTATCTCTGTCCTGTTCAGAAATAGGTGGTAGCCTAAGTTGCTAAGTGTTGTCAGAGTTGAATTGCACGGAGACTGGCTTGAAACTTTTCGTCGAATCGCTTGAAATTAGCAATACCCGTAATGATGTACAATGTCGTCCTTTAATCCTTGCAATCGTATATGTCCTGAGAATTTTGTTTCCCACAGCTCACAATACTTTCTGCTCGAATTGTCCATCTTTTCCTATGCTAATGTAACCCAGGTTAAAAAGAAACATGATTCAGTTCATAAATAAGTGAATAAATAGTATGAAAACTTACCTGAGTATATTAGTTATAAAATCCATGATTTAATCTGATTAAAATGTTTTAAAAGATTAAGATGAATATCAAAACTAATACAAAAATGCACTGTTGCTTTAAGAGAGCACAGTTGCGAGAGCCAATGAGAAACAAGGTAGTTCTTCCAGAAAAGGTAGAATGGTTGAGATTGAAGAAAGCCAGCTAGGAGAAAGACGTTCTTTTTTCAGTGAGCTAAAGATTACTTGAAACTTTACTAGACTTGTACGGTTGTGAATTTTTATTTTATTTTCTGAAAGTGTTTTGATTTGTGTTTTGTCTTCGTCAGTAGACTGTGACCTTAGTTAAGTTACTGAGAAAAAAGGAGAAATCGCGTGGAGCTAAGCATGCATGCTAGCATCATAGCT
Organism: Clupea harengus; assembly: GCF_900700415.2. Taxonomy (NCBI): domain Eukaryota; kingdom Metazoa; phylum Chordata; class Actinopteri; order Clupeiformes; family Clupeidae; genus Clupea; species Clupea harengus. The sequence continues at coordinate 13,494,759 of NC_045170.1, forward strand.
CCATGCTTGCAGAAGAAATAGATGGCGAGCTTTCCCAGCGAGTAACCACACTGAACTGAATCCTATTCTATCGGAGGTCAGCACCTGCTTTTCTGTCACGAACATCAATCCTTTCGTCCAATGAATGGTAGGACTGACAGGAACCTCCATTACTTCGACTAGAATTTCGTGGTAAGAGTGAATATCAGATCTACGGACTGTTTCTACCTCAAGTGGAATTCACTAACTGCACAACGTGGTCGTAAGAACGAATCCGTCTGAACTTAACAAGCCAGCTACCACACACTGAACTGAATTTACACCATTACATTCACAATATGTTTTAAATGTGTTCTTTTGATATTTGAATGTTTACTTAACTAGATTTTGATTGTATGAATATTATTTTCCCTATGTATATTGGTGAGGCATATGATTGCGTTGGGCTAATGCTATTATGTTGGTGAAGCATATGGTTGTGCTGTGCTAATGCTATCCAATAGCAACTCACTGGTTTAGCTGAGGGTAACATAGGAAAGTAATACTAGATGTTTAAATAGATAAATTGAGAATTTAAGAGAATTTATTAGAATTTTGATACTGATATAACAGATTATAAATAGAGTTAACTCAAATAGAAACTAAACAATAATATTAAGTTACAGTTTAAATACCAATTTAAACAGAAGTCAAAATAGAATATATAAAACCAAAATTAGATAATAGTAAATCTTTTCCTAAAAGAAAAGGATTGCATTTGAATTGCATCTATTTAAGATTTGAATGTAACATCTGTGTTGTATGTAAATTGTATTGTTGATGTGTTATATTGTACCTATTTGTTATTTTCTATCTAAATCAACTCACTTTTTCTAGTATTATATAAAACAAGCCGGCATTTCAATTCATTCTATGGTCTGTGGTGTGTTTATTATATTAATATTTCCATTGTTTTGACTATTTTACTGCTCCAACGAACCTAGACTCTAGTCCTGATAACCTACTTAACTGCAACTAGTAGTAAGTGTTACACTAACATTTCAGAAAAATTCTGGGCAAATAACCTGTTGTCAGAGTTGCACACTAAACTATAGAGAGGAAAGCTAAACGGATGAATAAACTACTCTAATACCCCGTTTACACGATGGGAAAACGCATATATTTTCAGGCGTTTTTGGCCTTTCATTTACACGAAAACGGAGGTTTTATCACGGAAAACGATCATTTCTAAAAACCTCCGGCCAAAGTGGAGATTTCTGAAAACTCAGTTTTTGTGTTTGCGTGTGAACTAGGTCAAACGGAGTTTTAGGTTCTCAAACGTCACAGTATGCGACTAAAAATGCATCACATCACGTGAGCGTCCTATGTTTACAGTTAGTTTGCTTACTGATTATGGATGCTGTTAAGGTAGTGCTCATTTATACGTTAATGCAAACGCCTGTCTGTATTTACAAACACAACTGCTTTTCTACATGGAGGAGCAGAGGCGAAAAACTGCAGGAGGTCAGCAGTCTTTCTACTGCTTTCACTCCCAAGACGTAGGCTACATTGCCTGCCAACGTCGCCGTCGACGGTTTTGGATCCGACCAGGGCGAACTGCTGTCTGGTGGGAAAACTTCGAGAAAGAAGTCGTCCTCCCGGACGAATGGCATGAGAACTTCCGAATGTCGCGCTCATCACTACTGTCTCTTTCGGAGTTACTGCATCCAGCCGGAACCAGGTGTTCACTGATATCACATTGTCAAGTTCTCAGGTGTTTTTTGTCTACTCTCTGGCCCAACTTGAAAACGGCCTGGTGCACTAATCCCAAAGGACGCACGGGACAACTCGTTCCAACTCAGAATTATTTTTTCTTTTTTCTCTGTTCGTTTGGTCTGGTTGGCTCATTTAGGTTGAAAACCTTAAAAACACAAAAAGCACAAGTTATACAAAAAATTCAAATACATTTCAAACAATTTCAGTACCAAGTACCAAGGCTTACAACAGTTGGAATTGCTGCAACAATCCAAACTAATGACAGAGTGACTGTTTAATGACTGCAAATAGTATGCAGCATAGGTGTTTAAGAAAAGCACTTCAAACATCATTGTTCAATTTATAATCAACAAAATATACTCAAACAAAAAGCCAAACTCACTTGCATGCAGCAAGCTGATAAGCATGCTGCCTGTATGCTGTGTGCTGCTTGGTTAGTATCATTACACAAATCAATCAACTTATACAACCATCAATGATTATAACAGCAAATAATTATCGCAATAAAACCCAATAAGTTACTGTACCAGTGGCTTCTTTGGTTGCACCACGAGTAGATCCTTTTCGTGTGTGTCTCTGCTGAAATGTTTGCTGGAGTGTTTACTGAGAGACCTCCTTTCCTTCTCAGGTGTTCCCACTTAAAATAATGAGCAGGCTCCACTGACCTGCTAGTGGTGCATTGTGGGACTTGCAGTTGTTTAAGCACAGTCAACCGAAATGTTCATTTCACCTCAACACACATTACATTAGCCCAAACCCGTTGAAACAGTAAATGTAAGAAATGTGGACACAGACAATGGGATTTGATCAAATGTATTCAATGACAGTAACAAGCAAAAAAACATGACTTGAATTTGAGATTTTTGATTTGAGACAGACAGACAGATATGAAAACATAACAAGAACTGATTTGAGACAGACTCAGATTCCCTGCTCACTCCTCATATTAATGGGGGAAAGGGTTGGTTGTGCTGACATGGAGGGGCTGGGAGATGGGTTTGTTGGCATTGGAGGGGGGATTGCAGGGGTGTGCCCATATGGATGGCCGGAGTACTGGGGATATTGAGGCGGCTGGAACATGGATTGTCGCATCATTGCGAAGCCGTCCACAATTGCATTTGTGAGCCTCTCTACAGTCCCTGATTAATTGTGACATGCTGGCAGAGAAATTCATCTCGGTGTCCTCCATTCGCTGGAGCAGGTGCCTTTTTAACTCCATCTTCTCCTGCGCAACCCAGGCTTCTTGCTCTTCTGCTGGAATTCTTCTCTTGAGCCTCTCGTACCTATGGGCTGACAGATATGCCATGAGCCTATTTCTCCGGCCCTGTGACTCCCCATCCAGAGGGTCCTCTCGGGTCTCAGGAGGAGAAGAAGGGCCATTCTCCTATAAAACATCAGTCAGAGGTTAATCGTTAGGCCAATTAGGTCGTAAGATTTGTTACAAAAAAATCAGTCTTGTTTGCACATACAGCACACAAATGTATGCTCGCGAGCAACAGTCTCAAGAATCGTTCGAAAGCCATCATCTACTTTTTAGTCGCTTAATATTGTCACACAACGGAGGAATTAAGCGACTTAAAAGTAGCTGATGGCTTTCGAACAACTCTTGAGACTATCTGACTGATGGCCAAAAAATGTCCGGGTTACGTAGTGTACCCCTTTTGGCGTCCGGACACCTTTTGCCATGACACACCCACAACCATGTTGGACGCATTGTCCGTAACCAAAACAATCTGTTTGTTAGCGATGCCCCACTCTTCGGTTGCCGTTTTCAGCACCTCAGCCACATTGGCCCCGGTATGACTCATGCATCGCCCTGGTTTGTAGAACATGAGCTAAAAGCTGCCATTCATTCGTGATGTGATGCGCGGTTATGGTCATGTACGACTCCGTAGCTCTTGATGACCAACCGTCACACGTTATAGCTACTCCTTCGGCTAAACTTAAAGGGGGATCACATACCTGGGCTCCAGTGCTAAGCAGATTCTGGAACCCTCCATTCTCCACCACACTCGCCTCAGTGATTTTCTTAGCTCTTTCGGAGTTTGGAGGTAACTTTATCATTTTTGTTTGGTCCAAGGTGCGTTGATTTGGGGGGGTAGGACAACAACTTTGGGACGTTTCACCTACTCAGGGGCCGCTAACTCCAAATGGTACCTTGTGAGATGGGCTCTCAAGTTTGTCATATTCCCACAGTACTTAATTTTCATGTGGCATTCTTTGCAGATGGCATACTGCATGTCAAGGTCTTTACTATTCGCTTTTTGATGAAAACCGAAATTTACCCACACATTCGATTTGAAAGAAGACAGAGCGTCGTGTACAACCGGTTGAGATGGTGAAGCCATTTTCATTTGAATTTGCTGTTGAATGCCTGTCAACAAAGCACCGCAACAAGCGCCACCTTGTAGATGTAATATGCAAATGTAATGTTATCTGAGTAAACTCAAAGAAAACCAATGGAAAAAACCCAAAAGTAAAACATAATTATACAATTAAATATTGCAATACTTTGTGCTACTGTATCGATATAATTGCATGCGCAAAATATCGCAATACTGAACAGAATCGATTTCCCCCCACCACCACTATGAATGACCTAGTGCATTTTTATTAGATATTGATTAAAGACATGCAGAAGCGTCATCTGCTGACCTGTATAAGGAACACATTGCACTGCAGACAGAATATGACTCTGGCATCTGCCCACATTCAGGGTCTCTATCTGAGGTCACGGATGACCTACTATGAGCAAGGTGAACGAGCCAGTAAATGACTCTGCCATCAGCTGAGACAATCCACAGCAGATGGCCTAATACCAAAAATCACCACATCTACTGGGAACACCACTTCTGATCAGATGGCTATTAACAACCAATTTAGAATCTTTAGGAAGCTTTACCCCCCACCCCAACCCAGTTCCTCCCCCTACCAGCTTGCTGTCTCGACTGGTTTTATTATTTAATTTATTTATCTATTTTATTACATTTTATTTTGTATATTTGTATTTTAATTTCATCTGTATGCCTTATCACATGACCCGCTTTAATGTAAAATTAGTTATTATTGTGTCATTGTATACATTTATGTGAAATCCAATAAAAATAATTGAATATGAAAGGACACAATGCCAACCAAATGATGCTTCATGCAGATATATTTTATTATATCATATTTTACACTTAAGCGGCTGAGATGAAAGCCAGTGGCACATATTTTACAGTGAAATAGCTTGTAAAGTGAAAGCAACTATTGCAATGGCATTTACAGCAGAAATAAACAACTGATTCATGTCATTGTTGAATGATGAAAACATAAACGATGTTCAGTAAGTACTGGTGATCAGTGTGAGGCTGGGTCCCATTCCATCACTCACTAAAAAGAAACAGAAAAATTACATATTTGATTGATTGATTGATTAATTCATTGACATGAATTAATACAAAATAATAATTAAATTGTGTAATGAAGCTATCCTCAACATCCAACTCACCAGCTTGGGAAGTCAGGTGCTCTCCAGGTGTCCATCCACTTCCTGACGGATTTGCTGTCAACAGTGATGCTGGCGTCTCCGCTGAGTTTCCCACAAGCTCCGCAAACCTTGTCAGCAAAGTGGTCACTCACAGTCACAGTGATCTCCTGTGTCACGCTGTAGGTCACACGCAGGGCTGACACCTTCTCAATAACCATCTCCTTCTCAGAGATTTTCACTGATATCTCGTTTTTAAGCAGGCTGGGTAGGGTGACCCTCTTGCCATTGACCTATAAAATAAAATAAAATAATTTGTTTACAACCAGAGAATTTAGTATTTAGTACATTAAGTAAAAGCAAGCATCTGGTGATATTTAAATTGCATTAAGATCTCAAGTGTTACTTAAGGTCCAGTAAAAGACACAAGAAGAAAAAAAAAAGATTACCTACCCAAGTCTCATGCTTTGCGTTAACAATAATGACCACACCGTCAAAGAAGGCATAGACAGCCTCAACACGTCTCAGGCCAGAGTGTCCACATTCCTGGAGCTTCACAACCACGCGGAACCACTCCTTCACCATAGCTCCATCACACACTTTCACAATCTCAAAGGCCCCCACGACATCAATGGTGCCCCCCATCTCACCAAACGTGCTAAGGGCTCCATCGGCTTCAATCAAGCACTGACGGGGGTAGCATTTGCGGACACCGTGCTTCACCTTGCAGATTTCATCGCTGTTGCAGTGGATATGTTCTCGCTTCACCGTGCCAGAGGGCAGACAGGTGTAGCGCTCACTGCAGTCCTCGTTGATCACAGACTCACCAATCTGAGGGAGAGAGAGTGATCACCTGAGTATGTGTTCATCTAGTCCAGTGTTGAGATGATCAACGAGATGATTAACACAGCCCTTTGCAGTAAGCACGTCATCATCTCACCTTGTATGTTCGTCCGTCGTAGTAGCAGCCGCACTCATCCCATTTAATGCAGCCTGTCCCGTTGAAGTAAGAATCAGAGTCACAGGCACATCCCTCTGCACAGGAAACGGGGCAGCTGACGATACTTGTGAGGCCAGGACAGGGTGCGTCACAGGTCTGGGCACAGATTTGATAGTGGCTGTTGGCAGGGCATGACAAGGCTGAAAAAGAAGATGTGGAGTTGATTTAAGCTCCATGGAAGGTTACAGAAATAATTACAAGTATCAACCAACACATTTCATTCTAATAGAAACTTACGACAGAAGGTTGGGGTCCTCCAGTCCTTAATGGCAACTCCAAAGTCCTGGCAGTCAGACACATATGCAGCAATGCTGTGGCAGAGCATGTTGCGGTCTCCCTCACCCATGCAAACGTCATAGACACAATCTCTGAAATAGGACTCAGGATCAATGACACTGAGGCAGGCAGCAAAGGGGCCACTTGGATTTCTGATGATGCTGCAGTCGGCCTCAAAGATGCGTTTCTTATCTTCAGCACACTTGGGGCAGAAGTCACCGGTGCAGCCATCGTCACACACCAAACCCTGCACAGCTTCCTTCCAGGCCGCACCGAAGTCCCTGATGCTTTTTGACTCTTTACCATCTGGCAGTTGGTACTCATCATTCTTGTTGCCGTTGAAATTGCCGCACAGACCACAGGTCTTGCCATGATATGAAGCAGGAACAGTTATGGTGACGCGGTATACAAGGTCGTATGTCACTTTCAGGCCAAAGTCGGTTTTGATAAGGACATGTCTGCCATCTTGATAAACTTCCACCTGGCCATCATTCAGATTCACTGGCAAATTCAGAAGTACACCATCCACCTTCAAATTAAATGATGAATACATAAATCAATGAAATAGTCAGAAAGAGACAACAATAATAAACTAGTTTGTTAATAAAATAGTTTTTAGCAATTTAAGAAATATTGATATTTAAAGTTTTGGCTCACAATTTGTCTTAGACACAATTTTCTTAGCATTAGAAAACAACCTCTTTAGAAGTTAGTTGTCACCTTACCATGACCACAGGTTGGTTCTTCCTCAGCACCAATGTTTGTCCGTAAACCTCCACGGCCACTGCCTTGGCCACTGAAAACTTTGGATTATTATTCCACTTCTCGTTCTCCACCACCACTGAGAATGGCTGGAGGTGTGTGCCCTCAATGTGGCAGGCCTTGGCAGCAGAGTAGGTGCAGGTGCCTTGGAAGGAGTAGGTGTGCTTGTCAAATGTGCTATAGTGGGGGTCTCCTGAGATGGTGCAAGTGGCGTAAGATGTGGGGAAGCAGCCTCTGATCCCCTTCACCACTTTGCACTCTTTTCCGCCCGGACATCCGGATTTCACACAACGCATGGCGCTGGACTCACAGGTACACAACTCCCCGCAGTTTTCTGTCCAGAAGGCCGCTCCAGGTGCCACGTAGCTTCCTGTCTTGTCATAGAAGCATCCACACTGGGACTGAGGAACACATTTGTTGCCCCTGCGGACGAAGCCTTCATCACACATACAACCCTCCACACATGGACCATCACAGTTTGATTGAACTGTTGGGTTCTCACAGGTGGCTGGGCAGGCACTGCCACAGTGCTCATAGTGGCTGTTCTTGGGGCACTGAGGATCAGCTGACATGAAAAAGCAGAAAGACACTCCAATTAGTTTGCTGTCAAGGAACAAGCTACCGAGATTTCCTATACTTCTGAGCCATGCAGGTGTATACCATTACAGTTATATTTCAAGTTGTATTTACTTTTGTAATCAATAAGATGATCTTCAGTGACTGAAACAATGCCCCACAATATCATTTTTCTGTGTTATTATCTCTTCTAGTTCCTAGTCTACTTACGACAACCAGCCAGTCCTCTCCAGTTGAGGACTTGGAAGTTGGCTCTCTGGCAAGCGTCAGTGTAAACGTGCAGCGTGTCGCAGAGGAACTTCTTCATGCCCTTGCCCATGCAGACGTCATACATGCAGTAGTCGTGGTAGATGTTCTTCGGGATGACAGCGCTGCACTCTCTCAGGGGCCCGTTCATCACCTGCGCCAGGAGGCCGCAGAAAACTTTCCCGGCAAGGCGCTCCAGGAAGGAGCCCTCGCATTTTCCGCACTCGCCGTCACACTCGTCCCGACAGGTGGCATCGGCAGCCACGCCCGACACCCTCCAGCTCTTCCCCAGCACTGACACGCTGGCTGCAGGGCTGCCGTTGGGCAGGGCCAGGTCGTCGTCATCCCTGCCGTTGAAGTTTCCGCAGAGGCCGCAGGTCTTACCTTTGAAGCTGTCGGGCACCATGACCACCAGGTACTGCTCCCAGTCATACTGCACCGTCAGACCGAAATCTGTCTCCAGCAGGACGGACATGCCACTGAGAATCAGCCTCACTTTATCATTGCCCAGTATCATTGGGAGATTCCAGTAGTTATCCTCAAACTGAAATAAACCAAGAGGAATAACATGACCGTTTCAAGTCAAACACAAACGCAGAACACAAACAGAATTTTCACTCATCAGTTAAGAGTTTATGTTGTAAAATACGCAGAAAGCACATGTAAAATGCAGAGTAATCACAACAAAGTGATCAGCAAAGCTGAAATAAGCAAATAAAAACAGATACATATGAACATAACTGTAAATGTACTCTACAGTAATAATACCAAGTAATAATAATCAGAGCATCAATTTCACTTACCCTCACTATTCCATATTCTGTCCGGTAAATAGTGAAGGTGTACTCATAGACCTTGATGATGACCATCTCAACAGCAGGGATCTCTGACTTTGGGTGGTTCTCATTTCTGACCTCCACTTCAAAGAAAGGGAGGTTACCACCATTCTGGCAATGACTGGAAGCCATGACATAGGTACAGTTCCCCATGAAGTTGTAATAGTGGTTGTCAAAGGTGCGGTAGTGGGGATTGCCCATGATCCAGCAGATGCCCATGTTTCTGTAGATGTTCTTGTGACGCCATAAGGACTGTGGCTGCTCGTTCTCTCCCTCAGCAGCACAGAACCCTGGAACAAAGAAACCTAACTGTGAGACTCAGACAGTGCTTGAGGACAAACAAAAGAGAAAAAAAGATGACCATTTTGAAACAAAAACAAACATAGGTAGTTATGTAAGCAGATATTTGATATTGATGATTTGATATTTGACGATTCTTCTTGGTCAAACATAGCTTAACTATTCTAAGCGCAGCTCAACATCATGCCTGATTAAGAGCATCAAAAATATATAGCGCTCGGGTTACAATGTCTCAGCTTATAGTGAACCTGAACCAGCCAATCAGTTCCTGACTGTGAGTGAGTCAGTCTGGGCCTTACCACAAAGCAGCAAAACAGCAAGGCACGAAAGTTTCCCCATCATCTTCATGGCTGTTTAAAGCAAACCTGACAAAATAACATCTCTAGTAAGAAGTTGTTGTACATACACAAATTTCAGAGTGAAATATTATTACTGGAATTACAGGATTTGCTGAAGAAATAATGGTGCATATACACCATGCTTAAGTCATATTAGAATCTCAAGACTTTCCATGTTGCCTATTTGCCCCTTACCTGAGTCCCAGTCCCAGAGACTTAACAGCTTGATGGTGTGCTTGTGCGCTGGGCTTAAATCCTCTGGGAGAGATGCAGTGGTGGCCAATCAGCAGTAAGGTACCACCTTTGCCCTGGCATTGCAGTGGGGCACATGGGCTTGCTTCGTGAGGGCATGTTTACAGATCTAATATTGGTATTGGTAGGGCACTGGCATGCATGGGCATCCTGTGCCTTATCTTGTATCTGGCAATTTTGGCAAGATGGAAATGTCATGGTGTCTTGGCAATTTCTTTCATTGGTGTGACTTGTAATGATTATTGTCCATGGGCTTTTAAGGACTATCTGCTTTTTGAGAAATGTAAATGCATATAGTTCAAGAACAATGAAGAAAACTACGTATATATTCATTTGAAACTACATTTGTGAATTTTATTTGTGTGCATAGATAAAGTATATATTTTGTGGTATTTACATGGCTTTTAAAGCAATATTCTTGTATTTACTGTACCTTTTTTTAAATAAGTTGAACATTCTGTTTTCATCTTACTGAATGGACCTATGAAACAGGATTCATGTTAGTGTGTGTGTGTGTTTGTGTGTGTGTGTGTATATATAAACTCCTTATGTCTCTGTGAGATAATGATAGTGTAAGAACTGAATGAGATGACATTTGTAGACTGTTCCCCTCCCGAGATCATCCAGGTCCACAGTCTTTCACAGTGCTGGTCTGAGACGAGGGGCCTGAATGGGGGATGGGGTGAACCTGAGGCCTGCTTGTGCACCTTTCTCTCATTTGGGAGTATGCCGAAGAGTGACTCATCTGACATTACACAGCCCTACGCCCATGACAAGGCCTTGGCAGGTTCTTAGACATAGCTGCGCACAGGATCACGCTCTGCCAAGTTCATAATGTGTAGCGACGAAATAGCTGTCCACTCAGTGTCAGGGTAAAATTCGAAATTCACAATGATCTTGCACTTCATCATAATGTTTGATGAGAGTGTCTTTGACTCTTCCCATGTTTTTCACTGTCCGATACAATCCAAAGTACTGGAGGCACTGTAGACAGACTCAGTCATTTAATTTTGTTATCATGTGTTCTTGATAAATTAAACTGAACTTAGGGTGACTGAGTATTAATTAATAACACTGAATTTCATGACAAATTACCTAATTAAGTACTCATATCTGTTGCAGCACACCATTCCCTCTCTTTTGTCAAGGACTAATAGGCTGGTAGGTTCCTTTTATAGGAGATGATTTCTGAAATATTTATTTTCTAACCTGCAAGTATTTTACTTATACTTCTCAATAATACTACAGACTAAATAAAGATATCAACAGGGATTAAAAAAAAAGAGATGATAAAAAATGAATCAGACACTGAACAACACAAAAACGCTAAAAGAATTCAGACACACTTTAATCCATCTGAAGTAAGTTGCAGAACTACAGTTACTTCAGTCCTTGATGTTTACAGATCTTTTAACCTGAAGTTTCTAACAACTAAAAACATTTAATAGAGTCAAATTTCACAAGCAGCCAAACTTAATTTTTCACTAAAAAACTGGTACGTGGGGATGTGATAGTTCATATCACAGCTAGATGTCAGTGTATTACAAGTGCATAACTGCATGAAAAACATCAGACTGGTTTGTGTTTTCTGTCATGGGGTTTCTGTAGCGAGATATTTTGCATCAGCATTGCATGACAATGTCGTAACATTTTCTTAAGGGACAAAGTAAAGATAGACCTTTGTGTTTTGCTGAATCTATCTAAGAGAGGTAATAGTTTTCATGCTACCTCAAGATTTCATGTCTCCCGCTTATGGGTCCAGGGTGTCCTTTGACTGCAGCATAGGGCTGTTATCGTCCTTGTGCCGTACAATACGTTCTCAGTAGTGGACATGTGAAGAACTGCCCTATTGTTAGATGAATTGAACATGTCCAATATACTTCTTTTAGTACTCTTTCTTCCATATCAAATACTTCATAATAGCCACAAACACAGGATTTATGTTTGGCTTTCAGAATCAGCATTTAGATGTTTCAGAATGCAAAAACACAATAATTCAGCTTGGCAGACAGAAGCACATTCTCCCTTAAGCACAGCCTAATACCCAAATAGAACCTGCCCATTAAAAATCCCCCTCAATCTTTCAAGGCGCAGTCTATTAAACATTGTGAACACTGGACACCATGCCTACTCCAACAACATAGGAAATAGTGTGACAGGCCACAAGCCAACTCATATGACTTGTGTTAGTAATTTGAGTTTGACTTGCCTGAAATCATTTTTACCCACCTTTCATGAACACCATAACGCATTGTTCATTAAAAAGCCGCTTTTGATTTCTAGCAGTTTTATTTGATAAGCTGGCTACTGATAAGAGTGACAGCTAGATGGCGGCTGGAAGCATAGGACGAGAGTGTCCTCTCTCACTCATAGCCAGTCACCACCCTAAATATAAACACACTCTCTAATCACAGTGTTCCTTTCCTCTGTCAGAAGAAATGTGTTTTCATTCGCTCATTATCCAGACGTGAGAGAGAGCCGTGTTAGTGCCACTGGGTTGGCACCAAACAATGACGAATAAGAAAGAGAGATTAAATAAATAAATGACGGTGAGATAATAAGTGATTGTTATCTTAAGTGCCGCCCTGTCCTTTCTTCACATCACGAAGCTGAAGGATTTGATGTCAATTGGAAAGCACAGGCCATCTAGGCAATTCTAGTTGACTTGGAAAACAAATGCTTATACATGTATTGTTATTAATATCACACACACACACATGTAACGTGGAAATTGTACTTCCTTGTTAATGTATATTATATGTTTATGTCACTATGGTAACCACATTGCATTTACAATGAAAGCATTTCCCATTACGTTTCACACAGGAAATGTTGTCATATTTGAAGTTGCATTTTACTGTCAGAAAAAAATGTCAAAAAAATAGGGTCTAAAGATATCCTAAAACCTTGCTTGTGTTAGAACATAGTGTCAACATGGAGATGTTCCTGACACTGAGTAGGGCAGAACATCATGGAGTGCATCCAGCTTGCTACAAGAGCAAAGCTGTTTTCACCAGAAAATTCACCGGATCATGTTGTGCTGTGCCGACCAGGTCAGTGAGACCTCTGAAAAACATGTTCACAGGAGTGAAATACTTCCCAAAGGAATCTGGGGTCACACTATTTCCCCTTTTGTTCAGATTGACATGAAATGATTTCTTCTTCTCGACTATTCAGTTTCCTTTGGATGAAGCACGGCCCTGTCTTTGATCCATTCCATCAGTCTTTTCACTTGAAAAACAGGAAAAATGGGGAAAAAAACATCTATCTTGAAAAAGGTAGGAAAAAGCCATAAAGTTATTTTATTTTGTTTTTTTTATATTCATCTTGAAAAAATAGCTGGTTTCTTTTTTTTTCATTCATTCATTGGCAGGCACAATATCCTCCTGTCCTGTCCTTGACCAGTGATGCTTACAGGGCTTACAGTCATCTCCCACTCAACAACACTGAATGTCTCAGAACATTCTGGAAATAAACAGAGATAAGGGTGAAGTTGTTCTTACTGAAAATGACGCTTTGTGGAAAGCCAATCTGGCATGACTTCTGGCCAAAAACAATCTGTGACTCAGTTTGACAGCAATCACTTTTTTTAACGGATACCACACGGATAATGCATAAATTGAATAAAAGGGACTCCAAATCGACACACTGCCATCAAATTACGCCTGAAGTATCACTATATCATCCATGATATTCAATATACACATTACTAAATATTACAGATGTGAAACATGAAATACTCAACAGGCCGCTGTGTTCACTATAATAGTTCAGTTAATGTAATACCATACATTGCATCTGCTTTTGAAACTTCAGTGATTGCCTGTTTCTTGTAATTGATGTATGATTCCAGTACTGCCTTGATCTACCTGTGCACTAGAATTTTTCCAGAAAGTTCCAAATCATTCACTCCATTAAACAGCAACATTCCCGTCACCATCACAAACCAGGTAAGGGAGTCGGGAGTCAACGTGTACACGTTTTCCACGCTTGAGTAATCCTATTTTGACTGAGTAAGCTGGAAAATGTCAGCTGTTTTCCCTTTTGGTTATCTCTTAGCGTACCGCACGATTGGAGCCCACACACTCCCACAGCTCGTCTCCATGACCCCCTGAGATTTATAAAGAGGGACCCGATCTCCCAGCAGCCAGACAGAAAAAAAATCAGAACTTAAAGTTGAAAGCATTTGCTGAGTTCCCAGCCATACGCCAGTGTAGTGGTTGTGTTGAAGGAGAAGGAAAGGCAGTGCAAGAGGGGTAGAAAGACAAACATCTTTGCAAACATGTTTATTTTTGGTGTGATGCTGGCTTCAATGGCGATAGGAGGTGAGGATGATGTTGTTGTCTGCTAACTTTACGGCTATAAAACTCTGTGTCTCTCTGACGGTACATTTTTCTCTCCATATCTGGCACTCTTGCAGGCTCCCTTGGTTACGATTCGGGGCCCTTTGTCCCCTTTCCCCCTGCTCAGCCCTCTCAGGAGAACCTGGATGCTCTCTGTACCCAGGGAGGCAGTCGCCCGCGCTACCCAAGCAGCTTCTTCCCTAAGTCAGGCTATGGCCACATGCGTCGCTGTGGCTCTGCGGTGAACCGTGTGGAGTCCTGGTACAGTGTGTGCTGTGCGGTGGAGAAAGAAAGCCAGAAACTGTGCTGTGCCAAGCAAGCAGTGAGTTGTCAATTTGTGTGTGTGAGTGTATGTGTGTGTGTGTGTGTGTGTGTGTGTGAGGCAGGGAGGCTGCTAATGGTTGTGTGAATATGCACATGGTTGTGTGCATGTGTGTGCTTGTGTGTGTTTGTGGGATAGAAAGTGCATGTGTTTGTATATGGGTGTGTGTAGGAGAGATTATGTTGTTGTGCACGTGTGTGTGTGTTTTCACCAGAATGGGTGCGGGTGTTGATCAAAATAGAAGTTGTGCACCTGCAATTCATGCTGAAGGCTTCCCTATAGGGTGTTCAAGTTCAGCTGTCATGAACACGTCTAGCAACCTTACCAACTACTCTGCCTATTCTTTTATGGCATTACCCAAATAGATTTGATTCAAAAGAAAGTTTAGACCAACAAAAACTTTATTTTAGGAGATAATCTCGGGCCTGTCTTGGCTCTACATTTCACCAGTGTCTATGATGTTTAGATGCCATGACATGAAAACATGTTTTATTTTTGTGTTCTTGAGCACAGTGGGAGTACGTACTCAAAGTATTCTGCAGAGAAGAGTATGGGGTGAAGGGCCTGCCCCACGAGTGCTGTGAGGAGAGCGGGGCGAGCAGGTTGAGCTGTTTCGAGAGGGAGGCCCCTAACGCCTCTTACCAGCCCACACCTGACTACACAGCCCTGGAAGTTCCAGTGGACCTCGAGTTTGCCTGGGACCCAAAAACCTGCGGTTGAGGTGAGAATGGCACTGGACTCTTCTGTTACAAATTACATTTTTGAGAAATCAGGGACTATTCATATTTATTTTTAAATTTGATTGATTTAATTTAGAATGAATCATCATGACTTTGCGGAATCATACTAACACAGAAACATAACAATAAACTGATGATTTTGAAAGCAGATTAGACCTGGCAAATATTACCTTGAATCTGATACACTTGGTAGACTTGATTGAATCTGTAGTCAGTCATCTATGCATTTTGAGTTGTATTGTTTTCCAGTATAATAGAGCTGTGATTGTATGCCAAGTGTAATGTGTAATCAAGTTAAATGCAAAATGTGGTCACATGATTACATACTTTCACCAGGATCAGAATATAGGTGAGGAGATTTGAGACTAATGTAAGATATCAACGACAAAATTTGAGAAAGCAATTCACTTTTTCAAATCTGAGTAAGTGAAGAATATTATACCCAAACCAAGATGCTCAACGTTTAGAGTACTGGTTTCTTACACTGTTTTTCCTGCTCCACAGGAGAAAGGAAAGCAGAACCTAATCTTGGGCTGGGTGAACCACCTCCATCTATAAGAAATATTAGGATCCAGCAAGAATCACTAATCAATCACACTCCCAATAAATAAAATACCAATAGTACATATATTGGCATTTAAACATATTATTATTCTGTATTTTGGGATCAGTACTATTACTGGCATTATCAACCATTATTTACCCAATATCATTAAACAAACTGAATTTATACTGCATTTGGTGTATTCTGTTTTCTTCTGATTCCTATAAATTGACCTGACCCTTTCATTTTCTGATTTTGCACTGACACACACACACACACACACGACACAAACATGGTTGGAACCTATGTTTGCTAAGTTGAAAGACATTTCTGTATGTAGTGCTTTTAGATTGCATGATAAAAAAGCAGGACACATATCCCTGCTACTTGCTGAGAGAAACATTCACAGAGTCATTCTGACGTCCTACACTTGGATGCCATAAATAACCCATCATCAGCATTCTGACACGCACCTACACAAGATGGCATATAAGGACAATACCTTTCCTACAGAAATGATTAGGGCATAGGGACTGCCAACACCCTACGTGTAAATAATACACAATTACTATGAGTAAAAGTCAGCATGTTTACTATTCAATTTTCCATATAGCGCCAATAACAATTCAAATTGTCTCTAGGAGCTTTACAGAGACCAGAGCCTGAACTATTTTTCCTGGTGATCTGTATTTTGAAATGATGTTTCTACTAAGAAGACAAGGGGCCCCACATTTGAACATATTGGTGGATGTTTGGGATGTAATGGGGTATATTTTGAGGGCTGATTCTTCCCACATGTATCAAAGTAAGTATTCCTAAAACCAAAGTTGGGAGTCAGCAGGATTGCACACTCCAGCAACCTAATAATACAGATAAATTAGTAAATAAGATCAATTTCACTTACCCCCAGAATATTTGGATATCTGAATAATTCCATTGACATTTCAATGTGTAATAGTTTAAAAGGTAAGATATCAAACACAGTATGAAGTACTATCAGAAACATAAGCCATGTTCGTGTCTGAGGTTGTGCTACTGAATATTTATAAAAGTGAAAATATTCAAAAATATGCAGTGACAGTGGTAGAAACATTAGATAGCTATGCTGTTCCAAGTTATTTTGTCCTTTTAATTGCAAATGCCTTAAATGTTGAGAGATGATTTAAAAAAAAAATACTGGAATAGCAATTCATTGAAATGACAACGAATTTGTTTCCTGTGATTAAGAATGTAATTCAAAGCCAAACTCATGTCCCCACCGTCATGGATGATTTCTCTTCTCTCGAACTGCAGCAAATGGGACAAGGACTAGGTCTAACACATTTTTTCTTCATAAATGTTTATACACAGCCCATGATTTTTTTTGTATGTGCATAACTTAAACATGAATTGAAATACAGAAAACAGACGCATTATATTAGATAAATATATAATGTAGTTGTTTTTTTTTTAGTCATTGCATGGAAAAAAGACATCTACACTCAGTCAATATGGATGCCTCTTTTCCCAGTGGTGTCCTCCTCACCTCCCACACTACATGGTATCACTGGGACACAGCACTGGCTGTGCTTCTAGGATATGGACTCAGCACAGGTATGCCTCATCATCATCCAAGTCACCTGACAAGATGAAGTGTGGAGGTGGAGATATTTAACAAACACCATATTGTTTCAGCTTGTGGAAAATTACTTCTGTGATTTGACCCACGTATATCTTATGTATTATGTGTGTCTGTGTGTGTGTGTGTGTGTGTGTGTGTGTGTGCGTGTCTTGTGAGATCATATAGGAGTTATTTTCTAGGGTATATGACCTGACTGCTGAACATTAAATATACAGGAGTTCTTTTTGAAGATTAATGTTTTACCACACACACACACACACACACACACACACACACACACACACACACACACACACACACACACACACACACACACACACACACACACACACACACACACACACACACACACACACACACACACACACACACACCCCACCTCACTCCCAACACACGCATACACACGTGCCAACCACTTCTGCTTATCAGCATGTTCCACAAATCTAGTGGAAATGGTGCCCCTGCCAACTTTCCTCAGAAAAGGATTGTGCAGTGGTGCCGGTACAAGCTACAATGCTTCCATCTCCTGGCTGTGTGGATAAATCACATTTGTCTCACCACAAGAATGAAATCCACACTCCTACACATCAACACAGTACAAAAATAATAAAAACAAGTCACACACAAGTCTTTTTAATATGACGACTTTATGACCATTTTTCAATACCAGTGTGGACTACACCCCTGTGCATGCTATTGGTTGCCTTTGTGACTAAGTGGATTTTTTTTTTTTACAAACAAAAAAACATAAAACACTAAATGGGAATAAGATGAAGGACAACACTGTATAGAATGAAACTTTAAAAATGAACAGTGGTTTCACTTCATTGAACACCTCAATACTCAAACTCATGCATTCTGACTCATACCAAGCCTGCCCTGAATGCTCACACCTTACACCTACAATGTTGGTCACATATTTGCCGGCGTAATATTCTAGAAGGTGTCATATAAAGTGCTAACACAACAGCCTTTACACACTGCTTGGGAATGAGGGGGTGAGGACTAAGAAAACATAGCAGTGCCCATTATGCAAACACATACTCATTGCCCTTTTCCATATTACATAATATTAAATAAGGCACACATTTACACATACAGAAATGTTTGGCTAGTAGTTATTACACAGTATCTTTATGTACACTATTGTTCACAAAATATATAGCAATGGTACAGTAATGACTAGGGGTGTAACACAGGCAAAAACGCATGTTGCCTTCCTGGGTTGTGTTGCTGATCTAGTCCACCAGGGGGTACTGTGGTACCTCTACATAAGCTGACTGTAGGGAACTTAAGTCAAAGGTGCACATAATTATGGGATACAATAGTTTTGGGGGGGATTGGGGTCTTCTTCCTAACCAGGTCTTCATGAGCTTTGGATCTGTATATCCTTCTCTCAAGCCATCTTAACCTGACCTGTGGTGTTCCAATCAGTGCACTACTGCAAGTGACTAAAGCTGGGTCTGCAGTGACAAACACCAACCATAGTTAAGACTCACTCTGTCCAGCTGACATCACCATCCAGACTGTTCTGGTTGTGACGCAAAAGCTTAACGTACAGGGGCTCTGCTCGAAGGGGCACGACTGAAGTATTGAGGTGTTTTAGATGTGTGTTGGTCACCGGCTGTTATTGGGTTATTGCTTAATACCATCAAAGAAGTCTGTCTGTGGCTGGATGGGCACTGCAGGATTTCTTGTATTCTATGGGGCGGGACGACGAGCAGAGCCGAGTCTTCTCCAGACCGCTTACACAGCTGCTGTGGACTGATGGCACTGTGCTCCTCACACATACGCTGTACACATATGCAGTGTGTAAACGTGGTGTAAGAGCGGTGACAGTGCCTGTGTAGAGATTTTGAACGTGGTCTCTTTTGCCTCTTGGCATTAGACCAAAGCACAAGGGGGATGCAAAGGCTGTGGTTTTACATTCCTGGGCCTCTAGGGGGGAGACTACCAGTGAGCGCAACTTACGACTTGCGTGACATCTCGATTTGTGACCCTTTCTGTCCCTACTGTGAGCCTCGGTGTGGACTGTGATAATGATAACCAATACCAATATGGTACAAGAACATTCATTCTGTTGTAGGTTAAGCACTGACAAGGGTTTGATCCTCCTCCATAGAGCAAAGCCATCTTGGTCATGACCTGTTGCCACCAGGTAGAGGTGCTTCACACAAAGAGTGTCTCTCCTCTCTGCCAAAGCATGGCTAAGAGTCACAGAGGATAAGTCAGTGTGAGGATTGCACTGGAGCGCGTGTCAAAGGTTCATTTCGGTACAGCTTCGTGCATCCTCAGAGAGGAGGGAGAGTGGAGGAGGGGTCGGTCCAGGAGGGGCTCAGTAGTTAAACTTGCCCTGCTGGCTGAGGGGCGAGGAGGCGGGCAGCAGGAGGGGTTTGGGCGGCAGCTGGGGCTTGAGCGAGGCTGTGCGCCTCACGATGGCGGCGCGGTGCATGTGAGGCGGCTCGCTGTAGCTGTGCTTCCGCGTCAGGCAGGTGCCGCCACCTCCACCGCCCGCGCCGGGGATGAGCGGCCGGCTCACCTCGCTGATCTCGTACCCCATGCCGCCACCGCCGCCTCCTGCTCCCGCTCCCATCCCTGAGCCCGAGCTCACCCGCACCAGCCGCTGCTGCGCCGGCCACTGGCTCATGCTGCTACGCTGCCGAGGGATGGCGCCCCCTCCGCCGCTGCCCATGCGGATCAGGGACTGGCGATGCGACGGCTGCCGGGACACGGACCGCTCCGGGACGGGCTGCAGCTGCTGGAGCTGCTGCTGTGGGTGCTGCTGGAGATGTGGGTGGGAGTGGGGGTGGGGGTGGGAGCCAGAGAGGAGCGCCTCCGGGGGAACGTCCAGCCGCCGCGTCAGCCCGTCGCGGGGCAGCGTGGACGAGCTGTAGTAGGACGCCGTCTCCGTCTCGGGGATCTGGGGGTGCAGCGAGAAGCCAGGGCTGGCCGAGCCGGGCAGGAGGGCGGAGGTGAGCACGGCAATGCCGCCCCCACCCGCCCCGCTGACACTCGCCTCCTGGATGTGCTTTAGGAGCTCATCCAGGGTGGAGACGTCCACCACCGACTGTGGACCCAGGGAGTACGGCTGAGCCGGTGAGGGGGTGGCTGCGGCAGAAGCTCCAGCTCCCACCATGGCCGCGCGCTCGTCATTGGAGATCTTCCTCTCCTCGGGCAGGTGCAGGGACAGCCCAAGGCCCTGTCCGTTGGGCAGGCTGTGGGAGAAGGGGTACACCTGCTGGGTCAACCCCGAGCAGGGCCTGGAGGCGGCGCTACCCAGGGACGCCACATTGGGCTCCTTGGCATTGTTGCAGTTTTGATTCCTCTCCCACTGGTTCCGGAAGCCCTTCATGCTCTTGATGGGCAGCTCAGGGGTTGAGTCTGGGGTGGGGAGGCCCGACAGGTCCTCCCCCTGGTGCAGGCTCAGGTCCCGGCTCTCTGCCCCCGGGGTGCTGTGACTGATGGGAGTGCAGTGATCCTTCCCATTGGGGATGTAGGAGTTGTAGACTTTGGGCGAGGAGACGTCCATCTTGCCATCCTTGGGTTGAGTGTCCAGCAGGCCGTTGAGCTTGGCCAGGCTGCGTAGGGAGAGGGCATGGGGGAGGGGTGTCTCCGGGTCCTTGTCCAGCTGCTGGGCGCGGTGGGCATTGTGGCTGCAGTAGCAGGACACCATGAAGGCCGACAGGAAGGCACCAAGCACAAAGGCGACCAGGACACAGGCAATCAGGAGGGTGTAGTGGACACTGTGGCTGGCCTTGTCCAGTTCTGGGGATCCCTTGACACCTGAGGATAGAGGGAGAGGAGAGGTTTGGGGAAAAAAAACAGAAAGAAGGGAAGAGTGAGATATGTGTGGGGTCCTGAAGCTTGACCATGTCTAATACAAAACCTAAAATCTCCTTGTCTAGGCAAAGACATCTAGTTTAGCATCTAGATTTGTTTTATACTTCTATAGGTTATATTTTATAGTCAGTTTCTCTGGTATTCATGGTAGAGTCCCAAGTGTAACAGCCCACACGGTAGAGCATATTTGATAATATGAGGCTCAATGTACTGGCAAATGGTCTCTGTGAAGCTTTGTGGAAAAGAAACGGATCAGAATTCTGGATCTGGATATTCATGAAAGCTGCGTGGCTGCAGGCACAACTGTTGCTTATTTTGGTACAAAAAACACCCAGGCAAAGCAACAGAAGTGGCTTAGCAGATTGACCACACACACACACAAACACACACACACACATACCCACACCCACACACATACCCACACCCACACACTTTTACACCCACTTAAACATGCACAAACATTATGTCCCAGCGCTGCACTCTGCCTTGTGAACCAAATAAGATTTTCGTCTCGCTTTCATCTCATTGTTTCTCTTTGTGGTGTAAAAATAGACGAAGGGCAAAATAGAGCTGAGATAGTAATTAGACTCAAAAGAGATGTGTTTTTTCTTCTTTTCTCACTTTCTCTCTCTCTCTCTCTCTCTCTTTCTCTGTCTCTCCGTGTCTTGTTTCTCAAGCTCGCTGTTGAGCAGGACCCTCCTGTGTGGGTCTAATAGGCACTTTTATGTAGGTCATGAAGTTTCTGCAGACAGTTGGTCTCGGAGGACACGAGTGGCACTAATGGGACCATAGCGCCCTGGCACAGCGGGCCAGCCTATCAGTGCCACCTCCAGCAGGAACTGGTACACTGATAGAGCTGTGTGGCGCAAACTCTAGCTCAACCAGAAGAGACTGGTACAGATGCTTGAATTGACTTTAGGTGCCAGTTTGGCAAAAAATTAATAAAAGCTTGATATCAAACCTTCATAAAATCATGAAAAAATGTATACCAGTAGAAGATTAGTTAAAAAGCTCTAAGGCCATAGAAATATGTTTGGATTCCTCTCAATGTTCTCCGATATTCACATTCAAAAGACCCACTGCTAAAGGTCTTAAGGTTACTTTTGTGATGGACCACCAAACACTGCTGACCTTCTCCTGGCCGTCTGGAAAGGTCACAGACAGAAACCCCACACCTGTTGAGGTATCTGTCTTGTTTTTTTACAGTCGTGATTATGGCCTCATGACCCTACTTTTTTTTAAGTGAATTTGGTTAAATAATTTAGCACCTCAAAAAGATGCATGACAAGCGAAAGAATGATGATGAGAGAAAAACATACTGAGGCAGTGACCATACGTGCTGTATACAATTTAATTGACAGTAGATTGGTATTACTATTAGTAGTAGTAGTATTGACTAGCTAGGTCAACTGGTCAAATCCAGCTAATTTCCCTAACTCTGAAGTTGTGGCGGTACGTACTAAGGTGATTCTTCAGGGATGCAGAATATAAGGTTTTTTCAAATCCACATGATTTTTCACAGCCATGAACCAGCCAATAGATATGCAAGAACATTTCTTTAAGGCTGAGTAATTAAGATAGATGAACCGTTGTCATGTGTGAACATTACACAATATTTTGAGATGTCAAGACAAACAGCCCATACGCAGCCATTACACTAATTCACAAATAGATATGATAATCTATTAGTGTTTTGTTGACAAAATAGGGTGCTGACAGAATAGCACAGAATACGGTCACTTATCCCTATGGAGATTACCAATGACCTTTAGAGGGATCAAATCACATGCCATCCTTTTGGAGAAAGACACATCCAAAATGGCTTTATGCAACATGCTTTAATATTGACCCAAACTGCTTGATGGTTGCTCCAAAAAGAGCATCTGTTCTATCAGCTCACCCAATGTTATACAACAGTTTGACCTGTGATGTTGTTGACCTTTAAAGCTTTTTTTGTGAAATAGCCCACATCTTTTTTTGCGACTACATTTTTTGAGGCACTCATGCAATAGTGTCTCAACCCTTCAAACTGCCAGTGGTGTTAAAAAATAATAGGCTGAATCACCAGCCTTACTTAGCATAACAGGTTCAACATACCGGTAGGTTAAAAGCAGAGTTCTGCTGGGGCAGCTCAATAAGAAAATTGTCTTAGCGGCGATCGACTAATATAAGAGCGCTGATGAAATTGAATGCCTTCATGGAAATGACTGATAAGGGCTAACAAAAAAATCAAACAATGAAAAAACTAACAGGCGTTAGTTAGCATACAAGCTTCAACTGAATGTATGGATTCTTGTTTTAACGTTTGTAAAACAACGTTGCCAACAAGCAGTTTAGTTTTAATTGCATTTGAATTTTCAATAAGAAACTGACAACCAGAGGAATAACAGAAAACTGGTCCATTTTTCAGTAGCTTGCATGCATGTTTTCAGGTCAAACAAGTATGTAGACACACACACACACACACACACACACACACACACACACACACACACACACACACACACACACAAACACAAAGGAAAACGTAATCGCTTTCATGCCTGACCCTTTTTTTAAGATCAGCCCCATCAGTAACAAATAGCTTCCTCCGCTCTAGTGAAAGACAGGTTCACAGGTTCACGTCCAACATGTCTGTCTGTAGCAGAGGTTTCCCCACAACATCTTGTTGTTTCGTTTGTTTCGGAGTGGTGATCAATTCGCCATTTGTTGCAAGGGGAGAACACATTGATTCATTGACACGGTTCTCCCATAATGCAATTCACCGATGGGAAAAATAAGTGGAATCCCTGATGTGGGGGTGGTGGAATGGCAAGAGGCTAGAACGCCACATGGGTGGAAGGCAAACACTTCCATTTACTTGTCTGCCAAATGTAGTTTATTGATAGAGCCATACCCAGCTGTTGTGCGACCCACGGTGTGCAGTATGGAGGGTGATAAACGACAGTTGTCTGACGGGAAATGTGTTAAGCTGTTGTAAATGTAATTTAGAAGGTGATCTCAGCAAGAGTGTCTACCCAATGCATGCAAATGAAGAGCATTAAAGGCAATTTCAGTGACTCTGGCTTCTATAATTGGATGCCACCACCGGTGACGATAATTCAGTGAAGTGTCTAAAGTACTTTTTAATGAGTTGAAACACTCGGTTATATGGAGTGCAGTCCCTCTTTTTGGAATACATGAAGAGGAGTTTAACAACATCCTTGGCCACCAAGTTAGCCTTAGATTGCAGTTCATTATATTAATTTACAGGGGTCCCTTCTTACTCATGTGGTTTACATTTATAACAAAAGTTTTTTCCCCACTATTGTTTTTTCGATAAAGCTTAGCATAGGGGGCAAATATTCCCAAATTAAATAATGTTGTGGAGCGTATTTATTAGACGTGACACTGTGGTTAAATGTGACACTGTGGCATTGCATGATAAATGTGGCAAGCTCTGAACATGAAAAGAGAAAGAAACTAGAGATCTGTGAAAAAGGCCTACAGCTATTCACCGCAAGGAGCCATCAAAGAAGGAGTTCTGCACAAAGGCCAGCAAAAAACATGGAGTACTGAAAATCAGGATGAAATGACAAAGAACAAATGTCTTCACGGCAGCACCAGACAGCTCTGAGACTTCGGGTTCAGATTATGCCCACATGCAAAACAAGACAGACTGAGAGCCCTGGGAGGTTGGACTAATACCACCCTGTAAACACAGGCACCATATCTCGTAGAGATTCTGATCAGCTACACTTTGTGTTTATTGCCGCACTCAACTCCACTCTCAGGAGTAGGGATTTGAAGCTCTGTTATCACCTCGTAACAGTCACAAACAATAATTAAGGTGCCTGCTTCCAAGGGATTCATAAATTCATCAGACTCGAAGCGCTCTCTGTTAGGCCTCCCTCAATAAGCGAGCAGTCCCTCCACACCACACTGTATGGTATATCTTGGTGCGGTAACAGTAACTTTGTTTCAAAGACGTTTGGAGATCGGTCACGCCGACCCCCTTTTACCTGGCCGTGTATTTGGCATGCTTTACTGGGCTCTCCATCACTGCCGCCTTTGTCTGGTGTTGCCGTTTCTGCTGAGCTTTTTTCCGAGCTCTGTAAAGAAACGTCTTTTGTCTCCAGAGTCGCAAAAAAAAATAACGGTGATTACAAGTCGCTCGGCATGGCCCCATGTGCACCAGGGGGCCTTTTCTTAGACTGGACAAGTTAGCGGGACTGGTGCTTATCGCTAATGAGGCTGCCACAGTGACCCCGAGCAGATTGTGCCTGCGGGATTCAGTCAAAAAGTTTACCCTGAAAATATGCCACTCCAAACGTTCAGCCATCTGTGCATTGGGGCTCGGGTCATAGCAGCTCCCTTGGATGCAATGTGTGTCAGAAGCCAAAATAACTCCCTTCACCTTGGGCTATGTGCAGATCTATGATTTAAAAAGCATCAGTGTTCAGCGGACTGAACAATAGCGATGCATAAAAGCCTTTGTCGAAAGAGCTTGCGCAGATGCCAACGCATAAAACAGATCGGTAATATCAGGAGAACTGCTACGGGTCATGTACTGTGGGCTCACCCTATTTACAAAGCATGGTTGCCTCAGAGGCGAAGACTGTGCTCGGTCGCCTGAGAGCCTGAGCAAACCGCCTATAGCTACAGTGTGATCCATTTGGAGTGTTTTCCCTTTTGAGTTGGGTGGCTTTGGGACATTAAAACAAACCACTCAACAGAAGGCGTTCAGCTGCTTAAATAGATTGGCTCTGGTTCGTGTGTTTGAAGCTGTCATAAGCAGGAATGACAGCAGGAACAATTTCACAGTTTAGCCTCTGGTTTCCTCCTCTGAACTGCCATTGTTCGTGTTCAAGTGAATTATGGTTTCGTCATGGTTTAAAATGACATCCTCTGGTTTGCATACATGTGCCGTATGGAAAACTGCAAATAGACGCATACGTTTCATCCATTTTGTGAACAACTAATTGGCTTTGGTTGGCACTTGGCTTTCACACAACAGAATTTATAAAATATCGTTAGAACTCAGCAGGAAATGCTTACTAATGCATTTTCAATGAAGTGCTAATTCAAATTAGTTTACTCCTTGTTGTAGCCAGTGACCTGTGATTTAATAGGCTGCTGTGAATGCTCTTGCATTGGTACAGTGCTAGACACTGAAAGCACCATAATTAAGAATTCTCTGCACTGACACCCGCCTTCATGCTCGGCTGACTGGATGGCCGAGGTTAATACAGAGGCCCTTAGAACAGTCTGATTTTAAATGTCTCAATTAAATTAAGGGCGGGTGACACTCATGTGACGGATTTAGCCACCACCGCCACCGAGGCCCAAGCGAGGCTGAACTTCAAGTCGTGTGTCCTCGCCCAAGCATGACAACTTCCAAATAAGAGACCATAACTCCCGCGACATTTTACCTCCGAAACTTACCTTTTCTTTATTTCACACTTTAAAAAGGTCACGATGGTGGAGGATCACAGGGTGTGAGTCCTTAGTGCTTATGCACATTGGTATAATGCGTATAAAAGCATTAAAAAAAGACGTCTTTTGGCTTTAATGTCAGAGCATTTATCAAAAGGGCACATACAATGCTGTACAGCTTCAGTTTTTCAACTTTACAAGTTCAAGCCTGCCAAGTCAACAAGAAAATAACGGTGAGAGCTTTACCATAGGCTGAGTCTGCTGCGGAGTTCTGATTCCGAGTGGTAGCCAACACATCTGTGGGGATAAAAAAATAGACACCATCAGCCTTCTGTTTTGATTATCATCATGGCATATAGAGAATGAAAATGAACCAAAATGAGCCAAAAATAGTCATGCTCTACCTCATTAAGTATAAATCAAGACAAAGAGGGAAAAAATCCTAGATAATGAGATGTTTACAGTAGCAGGTGTTTCAACACAGATGTGGATTCTTAGTTAATTAGCCCCATTAGCATTTTTGGCTAACCCATTCAGCAACTTCCGACACATGGTGGTTCAGGGGCGTATCTAATGGCAGTTTTCACTATCAACCGTGTCCTTTCTGATTCGGGCACGATGGAGAGAGGCATCTCCGTCAAGGTGAGCCTGAGGTTAAGGACACAGACTGCTGCGTCATGAACGCTGTGGATGTGAATGAATGATGAAAGAGGTTTCTCTGTGAATACTTCATGAGGAGCTTGCTAGCATGACGTGCAAAGTTGCAGAAACCCCGCAGATTTGCCTCGCACTGCTGAGATCATCGCAAAGACTTAGATCAAATGGAAAGCGAAGATCAGAGATCATAAAATAATTACTCCTCGGTTCAAAAATTTTAACTACAAGAGAGTACAATCTCTAATATGGTTCCTTTTCTTTGAGCTTAGTGTTCACTACAGCTTCAAATATTCTAGCCAAGGAGGAGTCCCCTCTCCTCATTATCAGGCTCTGAATGTCTAATTGTTTGCCTGGACCCCCTCCTATTCAACTCCTTATTTGACACTGACTTTGTTGTTTTTCAAACAACTTCTGAAAAGCTTATAACCCAACCCCTTGTAAATACTGGCAAAAACTACTAACAAATACACCAGCAAGGCTTTTGACAGCCAGAAACACCATGTCAACAAATCCCATGGCAAGGGAAACCTTGTTTGCACCTAATATGACAGTAGTGGGCACAGAGGACAACAGCCTGCATTTAGAAGGCAATTTGTGTTCTTCTCTACCAATTATTTCAAGCACATCATAATAAACAATCACCTATATTGACATGAAACACAGTGCACAGCATAAGTGGCCATAGAGAACAAGAAGCCTGTCCACCAGGAGCGGTTATGTTCAAGGACACTTGGACAGGGAGCCAAGGAGGGCCAGGATCAAAGCAGGAACCCTTACATTGCCAAACAGCGGGTCTACCGCCCTGGGCAAATACTGCCAGTTTGTATCGCGTCATTTATCTTCCCCAGGCGACTGCCATCCAGAAAAAAATATGGAGCCCGGTGCTGAGGGCGGGGATCGATACTGGTGTCCCGCACCTCGTCATGAAATCAAGTTTGAAGGCCAGGCTGAATCAAACGCTGAGGTGTAATCAACAAATACACGGTGGGCCGGGGCTTCAGAAGTCCGAGCCCTCAAGGTGCTCGAGGAAGGAGCCGGTTGAATGAATAGTGCAGGCTGAAATTGGACTTCTAAGGCATGTTCAAAAGCATGGCTTGGGTATTAGAGCTGGGAATACTCGTTTTTAAAAATGCATTGCGATTGAAAATGAAATAACTTTCTAAAAATAATGTAATTAAACAATATGCATGCCAGCATAATGAATTAAAAGAACTCCCTAAAATGCATTTCAGTGTGATGTGTAGTTGTAATGATGAATGAAAAATGAATATACAGAAAACACTGCCAGTACACACTACATGTAACATTACACATTCCTTAGGGTCTTGTAATGCTAGCTAAGCTCAGTTAATGTAAACAAATCATTCAAATGCAACATATATGACTGTATCAGTGAATGAAAAGTTAACTTACAGATACTGGGAACACATACTACATCTACACAATCCATTGGGTCTTGCGATGCTACCCACGTACAGTTATAGGTTAGTTTAACCACAGTTGTACAGCGATTTTGCAGTCGTTACACCAGTGAATGAACACATAGTGTTAAAGCAACATTATGTAATAATTTTACCTTAAAATAACAGCTTTAAAATCATTTTGGTGGTACACTGTACCACTGTACACGGAGAATGGCGCCTGTGCCACTGCCACAGCATGCCTGGTACGCCTGGTATTGCACTATGTAACTTTGGTGGACAGAGCGCAACACCTTTCACAAGAACTAAGTAATGCTTTATGGCACCACCTCACGCAACAACTAAACCCTTCTGCTAGATATAAGAAGAAGCTAGCGCAGTATTCTCTGTACGGACCTCATGGCAGAGGCGTCAAAGAAGTTGTTGGAGGAAGCGAAGAAGAGAAAATGAGAGAGACAATGAGATATTAAGAGACTGAGCGAGAGTCTTTTACTTGTTGGCTAAAAGAGCTAAAAGAGACAGAAGGATGCAAGTCAGATGCCGAGCTGGCACTCTTTCTGTTGGACTAATCAATAATAAAGCATTAGCTGTCTTACTATGTCTTGTGTTGCGCTGACTTGACAAAACTAAAAGCTTTTTAATAACTTTTGTTATTCTTTTAGTCATTTTTGCTTTCATCACCGACGTCACAATAAATTAAAATATTCACGGTCACATTTGTGTAAAATCTTCTAATATTACTCTACCTTGTCAGCAAACATACTTTGGTTTCTGGCGTTGCCTTTGCTGGTTCAATATCTCTCAGCTTGTCAACAAATAGATCTGTACCACTGTCCATTAGGGGGTCTCAAAGTGGTGTAAAAGTGAACTACACACAGCAACTTTAGGGGGAGCTCAGTACCAGAAAATACCAATTCTCGCATAATGGGGCTTTAATGGGGCTACTTAGCTCAATGCTAGTTGCCTACTTGCTACAACTTCCTCCGGTGTCATATTAGCCAAGTACAAGCCAGTGTTTTTTCAGTAGGATTTACATGTATTTACAAATAAGTAACACGTTTTTGTTTAAACTACGTTGTGGTATGGATAATCATATTTGATCTTATAAAAGCCAGCTGTTTTAATGTTATATTTTTGTTATGAATGATAGTTAATGAATTATCCTGTAGTCAGAAGTGCAGAATTTGTTTTAATAGGAAAACAATTAGGTATTTATAGAATGTACAGTACAGTGCAATACAGTACAAGATATTAAATGTTTAGACATAGGCTTACTGCTGGATCTTCTTTCAACAAGGAGACAGCTTTTTATCTAATGTGAATGTAAAACAGCTATTTAATAAAAGGTTTAAAGAAAAAACATCTCAGAAAAGCATTGTGATGCATCAAGAATTGTTTTATAATTGAATCCTTACCCTTTGAATCGTAATCAAATCGAATTGCGTTCTATAGGGTACTACAAAATGAAAGGAAAACTCCATCCTTGCTTGATAATGGGGGTTTAAACAACATGGTTTTTGTGAGGAAGGGAAAGGTCGCCCATTATTTGAACCAGTGCTAGTTTTCTTTTCTTTTTTTTTGTTCTTTGCAAACACTTCAGAATGCAAGCAGCTTTCAGGCCTTTGTCCTGGTTGGCTGCAAGTGATTTTAAGTGAGGGCAAGGTAAGCACCACCCTATTCTTGATTCACAAGGCTCACTGTGTATACCCCCATGTAAACAAAAAAGGCTATTCAATTAGAATGGCAAAGGATACGGTAGTGATGCAATTTTAATTTTAAATGTGAAATTTTTCGAGCTGCTAAGAAATTCCATACATAGGCACAATTGGTTTTCTAACTCTGCTTTCTGTTTCAGCATCAGAGTTACTAAAGCTATTGGAGGACTGTCTATGTACCCACTGAGTGTCATGATAAAAACATGCCTGAGTCATTTCTTTAAGAAACAAACATGTAGCCAACAATCTAATTTAAGGTGTGATTTGCGGTGGATTTCCTCTGTGTTCCTTGAGAGAAAACACACAGTGAGCCTGGCCTGTTTCTATGACGACAATGCAGACTTACTGTGACAGGTGTCAGGGTACTTTGAGTAGTCGCCCTCGATGTCCTGCTCAAATCCAGCCCTGGAGAAGACAGAAAGAGAGAGAGAGAGAGAGAGAGAGAGAGAGAGAGAGTGAGACAGAGAGAGTGGGAGAATCTAAAACAAAGGATGCATCTGAGACATCATTTTGGTCACCATTGGATACCAGTGCTTCACACTCTCTGACTGAGCTTCTTTTATTGAGCCTCTGTCATTCATCCCCCAAAATGTCGATAGGGAGCTAATATGCCTTTTCCGCAAATAGAAGCACCGCTGACCTGCCAGTCAGCTTCTAGTGAAATAAACAAACAC
Source organism: Clupea harengus (assembly GCF_900700415.2). NCBI lineage: Eukaryota > Metazoa > Chordata > Actinopteri > Clupeiformes > Clupeidae > Clupea > Clupea harengus. Next base: position 13,525,840 of record NC_045170.1, read on the forward strand.
CTTTAGTGAGGCGACGCACACATGGAGACTGTGGTGCCAGTGCCGTTCCCTGAGGAATTGAAGAGGGGAGAAACAGAGGAATAGAGAGGGAGAGGGAGGGAGAGGGAGACTGAGAGGGAGAGACCTGCCACGCCAGGCCATTAATGAAGTCAGAATCGCATCTGCGGTCCAATTAGAGGCCTGTGTTTGCTCAGGGAAGGGCGATGGCAGGAAAAGGTTAACCGTAAATCACCCTTCACGGACAGCGAGGCACAAGGAGAGAGGCTCACCTTATTACAAGTGCATGGTATAGGAGAGGAAAACCGCCCTTCATAAGGCTAGGAAACAATGGAAAAACGCAATTTACAAATCATCTGATATGGAACTTCTAGGATTCTTGATACGTCTCAATTTAGTTATCCTTCATTGTCTCCTTTTTGGTGATTTCCTTTACACAACCTTTGTCAGCTCCTTGCCTTCCAGGTTTTGGAAGTAACCAATTGAGTGTATAAAATCTTAATTTATAGGATACCCTGTAAGAATAATTAGCTAAATAAAAAATCTCCTGCCTTAACAGAGTCTCCCAAATTTGTTCTGGCAGACACACTGATGTCTTTCCCACTGGTGCCAGAAAAACTGCAGTGTCCAAACAGAAACCGGTAGTGTGACTCTGAGCTGGGGGGGTGGGTGTCTGGAGATCTGTCCTACCCAATGATTCCACCACAGCCCTCTCAATTTACTATGTGGTCCGACACTGTATTGTCTTTTCTCTTGCACACTCCACCTTTATCTGCCTCTCGTTCGTTCTTTCACTCGTTCCTTCTTTCACTGCTTCGTTCAGTGTTACCCTGCACAAGCCCCCTCCCCCGTTTTCAATATACTCGGAGGTATGAGGCCAGTGAGGCGGGGAGAGGCTGAGTGTTATTCATTAGCCTGACACAAGAGCCCTGTCTCCTCTGTCAGTCACGAAGATTGACAAAGACACACACTCTCTCTCATACACACATGTGCACACACATACATGCACACACACACACACACACACACACACACATGAACCCAAATACACATACACACACACACACACCCATACGCTTGTGTACACATGCACACACACATACACAGACTTGCATGCATGCCTTATTTAAAATCCTTATGAACAGCCAGCCAGTTCAAGCTGTTGTGTAATACTCCCTATTCCTGCTTTCATGTCAGTCCCTCCAGGATTTTGCGATCTTGCGATTTTGCAAATTCAAGGATTTCTCGCAATGGCAACTACCAGTTGTACTTTTTCTCTTATTACCGCAATATTCATTTTTTATTTAATTTAATTCAAATTCAGCCACTTTTGTACGCAACAATCTCAACAAATACTCGCAAGATCTTGGTAGGATCTGTCATATATCCACCTCGTCTGCCTTTCTCCTATTTCTCCGCAGTAATATTCTTCAGGGGAAAATGCTGAAATGTTCCCCTCTCTCTCTCTCCCCCCCTGACCTCCGTGAGCAATGCGAGCAATGCCTGCTCAACCTGTCTGTGTCACTTCACCTCTGGACAAAACCCTCTCATGAGTACTGGCAGCTGGCCATCTAGGGACTCTGAAAAACAAAACACCCATCTGTTCCTCCGACAGGAGTGAAGCCGACGTTTTCCACATGATATGCTCCCAGAGTGTACAGAAGTGTGCGGAATTCGCTCGCTAAACTCACCTTCTCTGACTGCGTCGTTAATATTTCATCGAGGTGGCGCCCAGGAAGATGTATACTAAAGAATGACCTTTCAAACTACTGTATGTTATTTGTTATGCTGCCCTGTTTAGCTGCACAGCTGGAGAATTTTAATTGCGGTGCGGGTCAAGGTGACCGTTGTTATCTCCGCTCTGTTCACGGTACCTCCTCATACCAGGGAGGCGGGTGGATCTAGATAACGCTCATGATGAACTGGGAAACAACCAGGGGAACAACAAACTCGAAGTGATAACAGAGGAAGAGGAAGAGGAGAGAGGGAGGAAGGAGCTATGAGTAAGCAGTGAAGAAAGCAGTCATGCAAAAAGTACAAGGGGAAGATAAGGGACTGTAGCTCCATATAGGTATGCATTACTTTCCATGTATTGTAAATCATTTAGTCAAAGGCTGCCTTTTGCATGTCTGTCTGCTGTGAGAGAAAGAGAAAGAAAGAGAGAGAGAGAGAGAAGCTGGAGAACTCTTGGAAGCTATGGTGGTTGACAGATTGGCTGTTGTCTCTTATAAGGCCGCTGGTTGACAGGCAGAACCCATGATCAATAAACCTTTCTGTCTACCACCCACAAGACCAGATCAATCAATTACAGTTAGCTGGCGCTGATCAATGGTACAGATCCAACACATTCATACTAAAGGCATGCATTGTCCCTATATATAGTCTGAAAGTGTGCTTGTTAGTTTGTTGTAGTGGATGATATTCAAAGTCTGTAAAAGTGTCTGTCAAAGGTAAATGTTATGTATCAAGAGCCATAGCTCTTCTTGATCCCATTTTAGAAAAATAAGAAAAGGCTAATAACATGAATAAAACGAATCTGTTCTAATAACTGGTGTGCCTGCTTCAGATTTAGATCAATGTATTTACAGAGTTTCCATCAGAATTCAAATAAATCTTTCTGTAATCCCAGACTCATCATAAGGGATTTGTCAGGATCAAAGCTAGCACAAAATTGACAATTTCTAAAATATAATGACAATTGAATTAAAGTCCAAGTGAAAATGAATATGACAAACAGATGGGAAATGCATCAGATAGGCAAACCTAAAGAAAAGAAAACCCGGATTTACCTAGATTGCTTCCTATTATAATATATAAAAATACATCGGAGAAGCACTGGGAAGGCAACATTAAAACAGACATATTAATCAGCATCTATTCTGTGAGGAAAAAGCAAAAACGTGGTTCGGAAACACTTTATGCCCATCAACAAATCTCTCAAGGCAAGGTGCGGTAAACAGTACAGGCAGCTTGACTTGCTTGAGATTGTGACAGGAAGTGAGGTCACACTTACTTAAAGCCCGGTGTCACGCTGGCACAGCTCTCCGTCTTCAGCCAAACACAGTAGGGGTCCTGGGAGGCCAGGCAGCTCCTGAGACAAGAGAGAGAGAGAGAGAGAGAGAGAGAGAGAGGTGAGGGGAACGCTTGAGAGAGGGAGCTGGGAGGCATGTAGCATACTGCATACTGGTCCATTCAAACACTCAGTTAGCTAGGTTTGCTATATGAGTGTGGTGAGCCAGGAGTCTGACCACCTGGCCAAGCATGTGTGTGTGTGTGTGTGTATGTGTGTGTGTGTGTGTGTGTGTGTGTGTGTGTGTGTGTGTGTGTGTGTGTGTGTGTGTGTGTGTGTGTGTGTGTGTGCACGCACGCGTGCGTGCGTGTCTTTGAGGATGTGCATGTGTGTGTGTGTGTGTGTGCATGTGTGTGTGTGTGTGTGTGTGTGTGTGTGTGTGTGTGTGTGTGTTCCTGCTTGCATGTGTGAGATAAAACATGATGTATGCTTTGGGGACCTCGCCTGAGTGTTCCCACCCAGCTCCTGTAAGTGCTCCTCTGGGACCAGAGAATCCATTTTATATGGCTCCATATCTCTCCACAATAGGCAGCCCAGGGTATAACCATAATGTATGGGCACATGTAAGTATTTCTTGGCAAAAAAAAAAAGAACGAGAAAAAAAGAAAAGAAACAGCAAGCGAGTCCCTTGTCTTTCTCCTCCGCCTACCACTCTTTCCTCCAGCTTACCTTGACAGCTCGTCTGGGACCCAGACAACAGAGACCTCTCAGCACGAGAGCCTGTCACACTGCTGTCTGTCGAGTGACTTCCTGTCTACAGCTCGTCTTCAGATGTCATTTAAAGCTATTTCTTCTCGACTGCAAACTCCTACTCCCCCTCCCCCTCAACACACACACACACACACACACACACACACACACACACACACACACACACACACACACACACACACACACACACACGCACACACACACACACACACACACACACACACACACACACACACAACACATACACACACACACACACACACACACACACGCACACACACACACACACACACACAACACATACACAAATACACCTGCCCCCACCTTCACACATCTTGCCTTCACCAAAAGGAAAGTTCTTGGAAGTGCTACATGGCTTTTAAGAAAGTTCACAATAAGCACATCATAAATAAACTTTCCGTTCTCAATCTGGTTTCGAATGATTTTTTCGAAAGAGATTTGGTAGTGCCATTGGAAGTTGTTGTGAATGACAGAAAATAATGGAAGTCAGAAAATAATATTCTGATAAAATCTGACTAAACCGTAGAAACCACTGTTGTGGAACATTTCTAAATAGGACCCCTCCTATCAGAACATTATCATGACTGATGATGAGTACAATGGTCAAGATGGTAAATACAGTTATTATTTTAAATTCAATAAATCAACACTGCTTGTCAGTGATGTGATGTGTTTACTATGGAACCTTTATTTAAAATTTCACCAAAAATGAGCAATCATTTCATGGACTCATGACTCATGGACTTAGGAGGAGTTCCATACCTCTTACAGGTCCCGTAGTTACTACAGCGGCTCAGAGGGACTCGGATGATACAGGTTGAGAAGGCCACGTACAGGGCATGGTGCTCCTTATCCAGCTCCAGCCCCAGAACTCTTCTGTCCTCCCCTTGGACATCACACCTGGATAGACAGGATTCACAAATAGAATTAAATACTCTACACGCAGGCAAGCATTGTTATCACAGATGGACTTCATATTCGTTCCTGTACAGGCTAGTTATTTGCTAGTTATATATGCAAACATGGTGTAACTTCAAGTTCCAGTCACAATCTCCGGTGTGGAGACTCACTTGGAAGGGTTGTACACATCGATATCCTCCAGCAGCGTGGAACCAGAGGTGGAGTTGGGGTCGGTGCTCGCCAAGACCTTGAGAACGTGGCCATCCTCGGAGCTTAAGAACATCACGGTGCGGTTCTTATAGGGCCCGGCAGATGTGTCCACAGCCATCTGGGTCAACTTGTACCTGCAGAGATGAAGACATTCTCACAGTGTAAAGACTGTTTCCACAAGGACACAGATCACAAGGACACATTTGTCATACTAGGAGATGCTTTGGTGAGTACTTAGTCTAAAAGGGTACTCAGGGTGCTATGCCATTGGGTAAAATGTCATTGATACTGCAGTGGACCGGCAAACATCCCTAAGTGATTTCATACAACAGCTGAACCCTTTGCATGCCAACTGGTTTGGTCTGTCTTCACAGAGAATGCTGTGCTCACCTGGACACAGGAGCAACAAGAGCGGTGGTGGTGGCGAGAGATAAAAGGAAGTGGACAGGCGGGACTTTGCTGGGCAGGGGACAGGACCAGGTATGTGTGTGTGTGTGTGTGTATATGTGTGTGAGGTTATGACTACCTGCTGGCGGAGCGGACAAAGAGCGGGCGCTCGGCCACGGAGGGCACGGCCTCGTCCATCAGCGGGTAGGACTTGATGAAGGTCAGTATGTCGTCGGGGAAACTGGTAGAGGAGGTGTAGGCGGACGCGGGGCCATCTCCTGCACACGAGCCCGGCCTGGGTGGGGACCGGGGAGGAAATTAGGTCATTGCATGATGTCAGAGACAGATGACGAACACAGCGGCTTGCGGAACAAGAGGGTTTCAGATTCGTGAGTAGTCTTTTCTCTGATATTAGGCCAAGTTAAATAGGGGCTAGTAGATTGCAGGGTTAAATTTCAAAGGAACATTCCAACATACGTATGAAGTACATTATATGTCAACAAAATAGTTTAGAAACTAATTGGAACACTTTATATTTCTACAATAGTAGAAACAGCCGTCTATTCGTTGAATTGACCGCATACATTATGGCAGCGTACTCATATGTCAAGTAATATTCATTATGGAAAGAGACATTCATCTATAACATAATTTGTTTTAGAAAAAAAAGAGAAAAAAGTCAAACAAAAGAGTTGCAAGGAACTGCATTGTCCTATGTTTAAAATTCTGTGGTCGCTCTTCACAAATTAATCTTGATAAGGATAACACAGAGACTGCCTGTGTACTGTTCTCAATTACAATCTCTCAATCAGCAATTACCAATGGTCAAAGAATGGAGCGTACAAGATTAATCACTGTAATTTAATGTTGATGGCCTAAATAATGACAGCACAATTAGCCTTCAGTGGCCCTATTCAGACTAGCTTCGACACATTTAAAGCTTGCCTACACCCGGCAGAATCCGACCGCGATTGTGTCCAGCCTGCAACCTTCTGGACTTGGCATTCACTTTCAATTATTTAGCAGACACTTACGTACAAGGAGGGTATATATTTTGTCAGAATGCAATGCTCTCTGGTAATCAAGCTAATTTCCTCTGTGTCACTTGTGTCTCACTTGAACTGATTGAGCAATGAGATATTTACATATAGTTGCTTAGGTGACGTGCTCTTTTTTTAATGTGTTCGCGCCGGCTAGTAAGTTGCCCTGAATAATGCACTCAGATGAAAAGGGAATAAAAGCCTTGCCAATTGAAAGACACACACCTCCTCTGACACCCCTGAACATGCCCTCAGGCAAAGTTAAAGCAAAGCTTGTAATTTCCTTGTCCCTCTGGAAGGTGACTGAGGTCTCATTCTTCATTGTTAGTGAATTAACAGTGAACTCAAGTGACTGCATCTAACTGTGAGAATGAAATAATAAGCATGACACTGACAACTTAGGCTATTAAGCTTTTCTTTCCTTTCCTCTGGATTAGTATTTAATGTGCTGTAAACTTTGACAGAGGTGCTATACAAACTTTTTTCTCCTCATTAGCAGTTAAGCGTCACTCCTTGCTGAAACGACTGAATTTTAAATACTATCTGATGAAGAGAAGAGAGCAAAAGCACTTTAGATGTTAAATTTTTTAAAAATGGCTTCTAAATGGCTTCCCTTGAGCTTTATGGCATAAAGTAGGCAATTGCCTGACCAAATGTCCTCATAAGTGGAAGACAACTCTCTGTGCTACTGTTTCCTTCTTCAGACAGCCGTCAGTTTATTTCCTCTCGCATCTCTGCACTGGCTGTGCTTGTGCCAGGGGGCTTCTCACCTAGGTTTGGGCACCTGTTCCTCGGGGACTGGTGTCCAGGCTGACTCGCTGGTTTTCTGCTCCTTGAACTTCCCATTGAAGGTCCTCTCAATGTCGTCCATGTAGAATGCACACACAGCTGAGCCGGGTATGCTGCAAGAGATAATTAACTTGTCAGATGGTTGATCTATACCGGTCTGCGTCCTCGTCGGCTCTCTATTCATGCACAGTGGTATCTGTAGGCAGCATCACCACCATAAACCCAATTGTACATGTATGTGTATGTGTATGTTAATATATGTTAATATAATGTATGTGCGTTAATATATGTGCGTATGTTTGTGTGTGTTGTTTTGTGTGTGTGTGTGTGTGTGTGTGTACTCATTCTCAATGCTTATATAAGCGTTCCCTTCACCTGTTCATCTGTGTCGTGAACACGCCCATGACGGCTGGCCTGTGGTTAATCTGCAGCACGTTGCTTAGAGACTGCATGACATCGAAGTAGAAGAAGGAGTCCCCGGGCAGTGAGCAGTTGAGCCGTGCCTTCAGGAAGGACGTCCAGTAGCGGTCCAGCACCCGCGTTGAGCCGCCTGCGTCGTTCTTACACACGCGCGCCACACGCGAGAACACCACCTGAATATGGACATCAGAGGATGGAGAGGGAGGGAGGGAAGGGGAGAAAGAAAGAGAGGACGAGAGACAAGACGGAGAGGTTAAAGGGAGGCACGAATGCAGATTGTGGGTGTGTGTGTGTGTATGTGTGTGTGTGTGTGTGTGTGTGTGTGTGTGTGTGTGTGTGTGTGTGTGTGTGTGTGTATGAGAGAGAGAGTGCACCAGACCAAATGATGGAGAGAAAAAAAAAAGAAGAAGGGAGAGAGAGAGAGACAGAGGAGATGAGGAGAGAACAGACAGTGCTAAGGTGAAGAAGGGAGTGACAGTGACAGGTTAGGTCTGTTCCAGTAACTCAGCTTTGCAGACAGAGACAGAGTTGCCAGTGCCAAGGTCAGAATGGAAGCTGCTGCCCCTAAACCCCTCCTATGCATGCTCTGAGCAGAAGAACAGCAATCTCAATGATTGACTATCAACACATCCCGGTGAGGACAAGTGATGTTGTTATTCTGACGTGTGTTGTGCCAGTGTTGCGTGCCATGGCGGCTCTACCCACACCATTAATCCCTTTTCCGCTGGTCGTGAGCTGCCTCCAGGCTCGGAGCTCATCGAGCAGCCGGCGCTGCCTAGCAGAGAGTGCTACAGATAAACCCTCTCCGAACTGTCCGTCTGCTTTGTTCATAGGAGACAGTAGCTGTGCAGCTAGCGCTGAGGTTCGCTATTCAAGGGTTTGCGTGGACATTGTGTATCGAGTGCCGGTTATCGAAGGGGGCTTTTGAAAGGAGAATTGGTCGTGTCGTTGCGCACTGTTCAACTATCAGTTTTGAAAGGAATGTCATCAGTCATGTCTTTTTTCCTTCTCAGTCTCACCTTGCCGAGGGAGGTGTACTCCACTGCAATTTCACTGAAGAAGAAGTAAACGTAGTTGCCATACTCGATAGCGTGGAGGAAACGAGGTTCTGAGGGGAAAAAAAGGGAAAGAAACACAGGTCAGAACAAGTGAACGAGTGAACCTCTGTGAGACAATGGTTTGCTAAATGTAGTGACACGATGTGTTGTGTACAATAGGCATCAAGTGCACTGGGGTCACCGTAGCGTTCAATCTTTCAATTGAAAATCATCTTCGTGACAATACCAATTAACTTCAAAATGCCAGAGCAAACATAATTATGCTGCACAGCGCATCAAATTATGCTGAGTTAAACTGTATTGAATTGAATTTCATTAGCTCAAATTGAGCTGTACTTTGCTGTTTTTGACTGAATGTGACTGAAAGGTGCTACTAAGGCTACCCACCTCGGAGCCACTTGGAGTCGTACTTGACCGTTCGAAGGACCGGGCTTCCCTCTCCTCCCAGGCTGCGGTAGATGACCGCGTCGCTGGCCAGGAAATCAGTCATGGTGGCCGAGTAGAAGTTCCCCCCTGCGTGGACATCAGGGTGGAAGAACAGCAGGTGGGTTAGAGAAACATGGATTAACCCCACCCACAGTCACACAGGGAAAACAAACAAACAAGCGAGCCAACCGAAACAAACAAACAAACAAAATGCCTGTGATATAGCAGCACAGGATAAACACAGATTGATTTTCCACCTCCAGCATGTGAATAACATCTGCTTTATCAGGACTGGCAGAGTTAGGTTGGAGCTTGATTTTTGTATAAAGCCCGTTGGCATCAGCCTTACAAGCTGTAGTGACAGTGCCCACCTGCGAAAATGCCCACGTTGGACTGGTGGGACTCAAACGGGCATCGGGCCTGGCCCACCAGCTCCTCCCCAACCTGCTCCAGAGTGTCCATCTGCAGAGACCGAGATACACATCACACAGAGCGGCATGCTCAGTTTACATAAAAACATGCATAAAATCACATGAGAGAAATTGCAGTTGCTATTTGATCAGCTGCAAAAGACCTGTTTGACTATTGGAAGAGAGAGTGAGAGAGAGAGAGAGAGAGATACATCATAGACCATACTGAAACAACATACCTGCAGATATGCATAGTATTTTATACATACAGTTGTATACAGGTATACTATTTAACCAGCTGTCAGTTCACAAAAGACCCATTTGAGATTTGCAGCCATGGCAACCCTAACCCTAACTTTACTGATGATGATTACTTTATGATACCCTGACTTAATTAATAATAAAGGTCAAATTTCCAATTCAATGCAATGTCCAATTGCTTGCTGAATTATACACAAAAATGGAAGGGTTATTTGACAGGCTGACTGTGTGTTTTAATGCACCTCTGAAATAATTAGCAAAATGGCTGGACAAATGTGATCTAGCTTTGAGGTATTTCAGGTACTGTGGTTGTAAAATGAGGCTCCATGCCACTAATTAAAAGAATACCTTCCACTGAAACTTCACAACATTTTTTTGAAAGGGCAAAATGTTAACTGAAATGCCTCCATGCCTTACCACATATTTATTTCCTCACAAATACTCTGTTGCTCCCAGCGCTTTTATCAGCAGTTCACTATCTGAAACCTTTAAAGGGCACTGCCACTGGAGCCTCTGAAAAGTCCTGAATGCATGAACATGCTGTACACGAGTGTAGCCGCAGACCCTTTAAGCTCATCTACAGCTGAGTCCATTTGATATTGCAGACACGGGCGCGCCTGATCCCCTGCCTGGGCACCTATAAATCACCTGCCACCGCGCCTTCATCCCCGGGGAAGAGATCTGCGTGTGACTAAAGAGGCGCTTTGACTCGGCTTTTTCACGCAGTCATGCTCCTCCTGTTGTATTAGCAACCTCACACACACGCCTGGACACAGATACATATGCACATCCATACCCAACCCTAGACACAGACATATATGAACCTGCACACACACACACACACACACACACACACACACACACACACACACACACACACACACACACACACACACACACACGCACACACAAGGTAGCTGCAGTGAAAACAACATCTGGTCAGACAGCGCAGACTCCCACTGCTGTGGAACGGCTCTAATCACCCCCCGTTTCTCCGGCAGGGATGATGCTCCTTCCTCCTCTGCCAGTGCACGCTTTTTTATCCTGCCTTTCAACCTCCTTCCCACAGGTGAACAAGTGCAGAGAGGGTCGCAAAGGACACACACACACACACACACACACACACACACACACACACACACACACACACACACACACACACACATGCGCTCAACCTCACACACACACACACTCATACTATCTAGATACCTTGTAATTGCGGCATCCGGGGTTGAAGGCATTGGTGCCGCATGCAAACAAAGTCTCATCGTTCCGGGGGACCAAGACTTTGATGTAATTATAGCACTCGTCCTGAAAAAAAGAGCAGAGAGACACACAAATGTCATTTTGTGCGAATCCTTGCATGCTTAATTACATTTTCCTTGAGAGAGCCACTGTGACATTTTCTGACTGAGCTCTCTCATGTTAGGCCCCTTTATGCAATGATAGAATCCATGTTACCACCCTTCCACAAGAAGAAGATGAAGAAGAAGGGGAGGAAAAAAAATAGAATATGTCCTGTCTCTACAGCCCAATTCACATACATATTTCATTGGCTGCCTGGCAAACCCAGTGCAAGGACAAACAGCCAAATACAACCAGATATTTTAAATAATTTTGGCAAGCAGCAGCACGTCCGTCCAGAGACACGGAAGGTGCCGGAAGGTCACATGACAGACTCACGCTGTTTCTCCCGCGCACTGTGCACATCTTCACGTCCTTCGACCTCCACGTCAGCCGCTGTATGAAGGGAGGAGGGGGAAGGGGGGGAAAAAGGAGTGAGACAAGCTATGCAAGAATTTGCAAAGGGAAATGTATTACATAGAAAGCAATGGGAGGGCAGAACAGACACGGTACAAAACAAATACATATGTACATATCAAGTACATATGCATACCATTATACACACACAGTATACACACAGTCTTGTATGTGTACACCTTCAAAAGGTAAGCTGACTGATCATCAGTCAAAATGTATCTGTAATTTCTATTTCTTCTTTTATTTTTACTTTGGAAACTAAGATTATCTCCGCATCCAGAGACTGGCTGAGGACGACAAATGTGTGGTTGGTGAGTTTGACGTGTGCTCTGGCTTTGAGCCGCAGGAATCTTCCTCCTGTCTCTGGGGCTGGGGCTTTGAGAGAGAGGGAGAGAGAGAGAGATAGAGATAGAGAGAGAGAGAGAGAGAGAGAGAGAGAGAGAGAGAGAGAGAGAGAGAAAGAAAGAAAGAGAGGGGGGGCTCTGACCAGGTGTTGCTGACTCACCTGCTGAGGGACAATCTGCTCTGCGGTGGTGGTGAGGTTCACTGCAAACACATGGTCTCTGGAGGAGGAGGAGAAAGGGGGGAGGAAGTGAAGATTTCAGTTTTAATAGACTGTTTCCATCTTTATGTGATCTTCAACCAAATGAATGGAAGTGCATTTTTCTTGTTTTATGAATCGGTATAATTATCAGAGTGACAGTTATTGCAAGCCCACTGGCTGACCTGGCTGCGATGTAGAGCATGTGGTTGATGCGCAGCATCCGCTGGAAGTCCAGGCCCAGCCGCGCCGTGTCATTATCCGAAGACAGACCCTGGAAGCCTGGGTAGAGGTAGGATTCTGTGGAGAACAAACACGGCAGTTCATACTATGCATCCCACAATTCCTCTGTCCTCTGTTGGCTTGTCAGCTTTTTTTTCTTTTCTTTTTCAGGCAACATTTTTTTGCACTCTCTCTTTTCCCTTATCGGAAACATTTCCAAAATAAAGAGAGAGTCTGACAACAACAAGCGTAGAAATCGGGAGAACTTAGTCCAAACACATTCCTTTTCCTTTCACATCAACAAGCTGTGCCGAGCGGCAGAGAGATGTGAATACCAGATTGTTGAAGTCGCACAACAACCTCGACGTCTGCAGACCCAGATGGAGAGGGAGGGAAGGGGCACAGAGCGCTAACAGAGTAGGTTTTTACGGTGGTAGCTTCAAACATTAAAGTATCACTCTTCATATATTATAGCTTGCAAATTGCAGCTTTCAGCTATCAATGATCGGATATTCACTAGAGTTTGGCGTTCAGAGTTCAGTGTGCATAAACTATTAAGTGCTGTTTCCAAACGAGTGAATAGTCTACCCTTTCTAACACTGTTATTGGATGGTACTTCCCTAAAGCAAGCCCCTAAATCCTGTACCCATAGTTGAAAGCAATGTTAGTGCAAAAGTCCCTCATCACCTGAGGATGGTTTATGGTATGCTACACTTGAATAGGTTGTTTTTCTTTCCCTCCATTTCTTTTTACTCTTGTTTTCATTTTTCTTTTCTGATTGTCTACTTTGCATTGCTGAGCTTTCAGTTTGTTGTTGAAAAAAGCAATTACACTTGTGACTGTATGATTAAATAATATGTTTTAATTTATTTGCAATAATTTAAGCATTTGTAAAATATAATCCCCTGCTTTGTGCAAAGGGTACATTGCCTGGGGTGATAGATTGCCTAAATGTCTGTGGTCAACCGTAAACAATCCAAAAGAATATTAGCAAGCTGAAGAAAACCTTAAACCATAGGAACTCAGGAGGATTGTGAGGCACACATAGACGTGCGTGTGTGTGTGTGTGTGTGTGTGTGTGTGTGTGTGTGTGTGTAGGGGAATATGTAACGTGCTTAAAGCTGAGGGCCCATAGATGTGTGTGCCTACGGCTGCAACCTGCTCCATTTGTCCCCAAGCGTAGGAGATAAGGATTTTTCTTTTTTTTTGTCTTTAAAAAAAAAAAAAAAGGATGCTCCCTCCCTGCATCCGACTCTCTGCTCCCACTTAAACGACTTAGGGGATATACACACCGAATAATCACCACTGGCTCTGCTTGGTTGGCACGGCAGCAATTTGGAGCCATGCAAAGTCGCAGCGTCATCATATTCACTGTTTGGCTAATTAAATGATACAGTGTGGAAGGGCAACAGGGAGAAGTTTCGCAGGAGGGTAATAGAAGAAACGGGGTGTCTTTTGAGTTGTGGTTGGGTTGGGCCTGCCACTTAAGTGGATTTTATGTTTTCTTATTATCAAGCTAGGGTCCTGAGACTTGCTAAAAATGGTCTGAACTCAAGGATTGGACCCCAGGTCATAGTTTGATGGTGTATTTCAAACACCAAGGGGCCTGAAGATAAAAGGCCGAAGAGAGATGCTTGCATTAGTACTTTCCTGGATATGAAAACCTCCATTTCTGTGAACTGTGCTTGTTATGGTGTGTTGTGTAGTGTGAGTAAATTAGTACATTTAGTCCACAGTGCAGTTAGGATGTGGCCTACTAATCATTTGAGTGAGAGTTTTATGCCAGTTGGTGTGTTCTTTTTACACGAAAAGCTGTGTAAATGCTTTCACATATGTCCCACCATGTGCATACCCTATGTGTGTGTGTGTGTGTGTGTGTGTGTGTGTGTGTGAGTGTGTGTTTATGTGTGTGTGTATGTGTGTGTGTGCGTGTGTGCCGTTTCATGTGGAGGGTCTGCACGTGAGACGATGCAAGTGGATTAGCCCACAGCTTGCTTTTCTGCTAGCACGTTCTTGCATGGAGTGTCCCTAATCCCTACAGCAGCTCAAGGAAAAACACTTGCCAGCAGTAATACCAGCAAGAATACTGCCAAAACCACACACACACATATACACATATACACATATACACATATACACACACACAGGCATTCACCTATCCACTACCACCTACATTGTGACCTCCTCACCCCCCACCCGTGACCTGTTAACCCGGCCCTGATCTCTTAACCTCAGCTGACCCGATCTGGTAGCAGGTAGCGGTACTCACGCTCAGGGCCCACCACATTGAGGGCCGCAAGGTCCTTGGGGAAGGGGGAGGCCGAGGCTGAGGCGAGCGGTTGATGAAACAGGAGGAGGAGGAGGAAGGTAGCCAGCGTGGCCATCTGGAGAGGCCAGGAGCCTGAGGAGCTGCTCATCTCGAGTAGCTGATGAGGGACGATGAGGAAGGCTGACGAAGGCGTTCAGCATGGCATGGTGAAGACCTGCTGATAACTCCCACCTGCTGCCTGCAAACAGAGAGAGAGAGAGAGAGAGAGTCAGAGAGAGAGAAAGAGAGAGAGAGGCTCAGGGAAACAACCCATGACGTTGCCGAGGAATATACTGTTTAAGGGTGCATGTTTTATTAAGACTTACTCAAAGAGACATTGGGCCCTTGAGAGTTTCTGTTATTTGATCAGATTATTCACTGACATGCTGACATTCCACTCTATGTGATATGAAAATCAATATAATTAATTTAAGGTGACATTGATTTAACGCCAGAGTAAATAAAAATGAACTGAAACGGGCTGGCTGCAAAAGCATTTAGACCACAAAAAATTATCGCAATTATCTCCGACACGAAGAGATTTGGCTCACACCTTCGAGCACAGTTTGCTTTGCAGCTATTCCATCAGAAAGGCTACCTGTATAGACTCTCATCATCAGACTTCAAAAAGTTCAAAGTTCCATGTTGCTTTCCGCGACCAGCGGAATGAATAAGGAATTAAATAGTATGAATGAAATGAATAAGGATACTAGTTTTCGAATAGCTATGCAGCAAACGGTTATCCGGACATTTGATTATCCGTGCACAGCCCTACTCACCACACACAACCATGACCTACACATCTCCTCTTCCTCTTCCTCTTTCTCTCTCTCCCTCTCTCAGCAGCTCTTTTTTACACACTATCTCTTTAATTTCCATAACTAAGTCTTTTGGAGATCAAGGGGTGTATGATACGAATGTCTGACTCAGCAGCTCCTCAGGAGTGAACTCTGGGCTGGGGCTGCATGATTCTAGGGGCTCATCTATTTAATTCACGTAAAAGAATAAACTCTACATTGATTTTATTCTTTGCTTTGAGGAGTTTGCAACAATGCAATTTTTGGTGAATTCTGAACTTTGCTCACTGTCTTGTGAAATTGCCATTAACCCTGGACCTATTCACACCACAGTCCATTCAGGGTGTGTCATTTAAATCAATGAAACTTGGAACAATTTACTTTTTTCAATCAGAACTATTTCAGACAAAATGAAAGTGAAACCATACCACAGATCATAATATTCCAAGGTTAATAATAATACGACTTTAAAAACACTGGTTCATCACATAGGCTGAACTAAAAAATAAAATTATTTTGGTTATTAAGGGTAATCACACCTTAAACAAAACCATATCATGACACACACTTTTTGAATTATTCTTGTTTGCAATAACTGATATGACAAATTAGACCGCAAAATGAATTAATCAATAACAGATAATGAAAGATTAAACTGTATTTCAGCTCAGACTGTCATACATCTGAGGCTTCTGTCAGATATGCTAACAATGCCCAAGGCTTCACATTGATGCCACATGGCGGCATCCACATTCATGTCAACATCTGCCTGGTCCCATGTAAACACCCAGAAGGAGACTGATGACAGAAAAATGGACTTAAGGTCAAAGGTCATGCAATGTAAGCTATCCTTTAAGCACATTGTTTTGACATATCTTATTGACCCCTTTTTGTTGTTTGGGCTTTAAATCATTCTGACTCTGTGGCGGTCAGTAATCTGAGGTTGCTGGTTAGACAATGGTGCGTTGGTCAATATTAAACAAAAGATCTTAAGCACCTCAAATGAGGGAGGCAAAAAACATATTTACATTCCAATCATCCTGGCTCTATTATTTCGGTTGTGACAAAAACCACAGACTTCAATAAATTACACCTGTAGAAGCGTCTGTCCTGTATTTCCCATCTACAGATGACATTCATTGCATCTGTATTTCATTTTCTCCTTCTCGTCCACTTTATATTAAATTTGAAATTGATTCAATATTCAGTCCACTGCTGCATTACTCCAGTTCCTGATTGCCACCGATAGTGAACTGTGTTGAAGGGCGAATATGTACATGCTGATGGCTTTGCAGCCAAAACGAGAATCAACTTTCAAGTGGAATCGACACCTTCAATTCATCTTTGGCCAAGATTGAGATGGAGCTTGGGAAGGGCAAAGACAAACAGAGAGAGATATAAAGCAACAAAGAGAGAGAATGAGTGAAAGAAAAAAGAGAGACATAGAGAGAGAGAGAGAGAGAGAGAGAGAGATACAGAAATAGACAGAGAGAGGAGATGCAAAACAAGGCCGAGACCAAACTGAGATAAGGACACAGTGAGCGACTCTACTGGGCAAGGCAAGGGGATTAACTGCACTAATGCAGGCACCAGTCAACACCAATAAGAGCTGCACTCCTCCCCAGCCCCCTGCACTGATAACAGCATGTCGGGAGCCTCGTTGGGATGCAGAAGAGTTTGCGAGCACTTAGCCGTGGGGTCAGAGAGGCATCGCAGAGCCATAAATTAAAATGAGATTATCATTAGTGCTGGCTGCTGATGTTTACGTCTCTCCCCCAACCTCCACCACCGCCACTACTCCTCCCACCTCTGCCCCTATCAGACGCAAAGCCCCTCCTGGGGGATTAAGCGTGCTGCCAGACAGCCTAAGCAAGACTGTGGAGGCCGTCTAAACAAACAGAGTTATGGGTACCAAGCGTCAAGACCAATAGGTGGAGGTCAATATGATGTGAGGATATGAAAATAGGCGTGACTATGCATCCCAATTGGTCCGTGTCAATCTGAAGTCTGTGGGTTGGAAGTATGCACACAATTGTACCAAGTACTGGCCCTACGTGTTACTGGTAGAATAAAACAGTGGTGTTGCTCGGCTAAAATTCTGCAAGAGTGAAAGCTTTAAAAGTTTGATTCAATAATCTGTCATGATGTTCCTGTGAGGTATGGTAATTCCTTTGTTTTGTCTTGTTTTTGTTTTGTTGTTATCGACTTTGACTTTGTGCCAGGAAGCCAGGAGTACCCATCTTGGCCGGGGCTCCCTCAGAAAGAAAAGATTCTAATCTCAGTGTGACTTGCCAGGACAAAATAGAAATGTAAACAAGATTCTGTTGAACATGTTCTCAGTTTGGGCCACAATAGTTATTATATAACATATAATATAATATAATATATATTAATAAAATATATAATATAATAGTAATAGTTAACGGTCAGTTCTCTGATAAAATTAGCTACACAATACAGAATGGATAAGTGACAAATCAATCTTAGAGGTAATTTCTTTCTTGTGATATACATCTCTGTCTATATCGCCTGCATTGTTCAAGATATCGGAAATCTGACTGTCAGGCACAGTCTTGTGTTGGGATGATCTGTTAGTTATTTCTTCTTCCTCCCCTCTGTTGTCCTCTTAGTCTCTTGAGTTTCACTGACTTGAGAGTAAACGAAAGATGGATCTCTGACAAGGACTGTCAGGACTGAAATTTAATGATTCCACTCTTGGTATCTCCAGCATGTGCGCTTTAAGGTCTTTTTTTTCACACTCTCATGCACTTCACTGTGGGGCTTGCTTTTTGAAGTCTACCTTCCTCCCATGTAACAGCAGAGGCATTCGTTTTCGACCCACTCCAGGCTCAGTTCTGGTGGCTCACTCCCTCACCCCATTTCAGTATGCATCTGGCACAACTGTGAGATGCACTTTAGGGCCGGCCGGCCTGTCCGTGGTCAAGAAATTGCTTTCGGGCTGAGAGGTGCTAGGGAGAAAATTGAAAACGTGGCACACTGACCTTTGTCACCACTTTCTCTCGTGAGGCCAGGCCTCGTAGATGGCTCTCGATGGCACCCATCACTGGTCTAACGACCGTCTGGCTTCCATAAGGGACTGAAAGTGACAATGTTCCCTTTTGTGTGTGAAGGGGATGTGAGAACCATAAATGGCTTAAGAGCTGTTGACTGCAAAGTGAAAATACAGTGGTTGCATATGAGCCAGCTTTTTAGATGAGAGAATACCATGAACGGCCAGGCAGGAGGCAAGAGAAACACACTGTAGGGTAGATAAAGACTACTTAGAGGGCAGGCTTACTTGCACTCACCGAGAGTGACGCATTTGCAAATATTTGATGAAAATAGTACATGGCACTTTAAAGTGGGTTTCTTTCCCCCCATTCAAAATGTGAAATGAAAAGTCTTCTCAGAGGTATAGCCTCTTCGCAGAGGGGGCTGAGAAGCTGAGGTATTCATCTCTTGCTTGCCTTGTGGCCAGAGAGCAGGGAAGCAATTTCTAAATCGCAAGTGGAACCAACAAAATATAAAACCTGACAGGGTGTTTTTCATGGGTTACAGAGGTTACTGCGGTTCACATTAGTAAACATTCACAATCTCTGACATGTAATAAGCCACTTGTTTTAAACTTCCTATATCTAACAGCCAGGCATAACAGTAATTTGATTCTCTATATTGACCATAGTAGCTGAATCTGTGTGTAAAAAGAAGCAAAATATTCAGTTTCCTTTAACATTTTCCACTCTTCTCTAACAATTA
This sequence comes from Clupea harengus, assembly GCF_900700415.2. Taxonomy (NCBI): domain Eukaryota; kingdom Metazoa; phylum Chordata; class Actinopteri; order Clupeiformes; family Clupeidae; genus Clupea; species Clupea harengus. The sequence goes on from NC_045170.1 coordinate 13,544,925, forward strand.
GCAAAATACATACTGTATATCAATAGGATTCTATGTGGCCATAGTATTGCAAAAATATTCAATTGGTATTCTATGCCCAACTCTGAAGGTTTGCCATGCACTTAATAACCTCATAAAAGACCTAACTTGTGCTCCACGTACTGCTCCCATCCTGCATGATAAAATGCTGAAATTGGTTAACAAATCACATTTGAGTTACTGGAGGGCCGATAACCTCAGCCCCCTGCTCTGAGGGCTTGACCTGATGGACTGTGGAGTTTAGTATGAGGAGATGATAACATTTATCTAATTTTCTCCATTTCCTGTTTTTCCCTGTCCCAAACATATGGGTTGTTTTTTTCTGTGGCTTTGACATAGGTTACAAATGAGCCTGATGGGGTCATCATGTGAGACCAATAACAGTAAACAGAATGAGGACGAGAGAGGGAGAGAGTTGTAAATTGAGATGTCTAATCTGGCGCGTTGCCACAGGGGCACACAGGGCAGTATTGTTCGGCAGCGGAACGTCCATACCCGCGCCGAGCGGCTAAAGAATGGCTAATTGCTCAAAAATAGGTCAGGTGTCCTTTGTCACATGGTCACATATTAGTGTACACACACAAACAGAAGCACCGAAACGGAACAACCAGCATGCATAACTGTGCGTGAACGCACACACACACGCACACGGACACACACACGCACACGCACACACACACTCAGTGCAACAAATAGATAGGACACACAGAAAAACACTCATAACACAAAGGACTGTACTGTTAGATAACAGTCTAATTAATCCAAACACAATACAGCACTTACAGAATCAATTTTAACCTATTGATTCACAGCTGCCTTACAACAGTAATTGAATGCAATTGAATTCAGTGAGCTAACAATCCCATCAGGAGCTGCAGGGATGAGGTCACATTCCCACTAAGGATTCCAACTAAGACTACCGGCTATGGAAAGGACACCTTCAGTGGCCGAGAAAGCGATGTGGATCATCGGCATAAAAGGTTATTTTTGGGGTTGATTTCCACCAATTATTGGCTCTGGCGCGGAGGTCTGAGAGACAGCTTGGGGCTTGTGTTAACGAGGTGGCCATCACACGGCACCCTGTGGAGTCTGAAGGTTATCGAAGGACGGGGACAGATCTATTTACTTAGGCAGGGTCCAGTGATGACAATACCCTCTTGTCTGCCAAAAACCTTCAGGACAGGCTCTCGCTAGCTTTCTGGAAAGACTTTCACTGTCTATATTCAGGACACTAGTAAGGTTGAAGTGAAAAAAAAACACAATGGTGAAGAGGGTGTTATTTTTTTGTGCTTCCCGATTTTAATTAATCCAGACTCTGGCACATCCTCAAATTTGTCATTGTGTGGATATGAATTTCGAGTGTCAGACGAATGTGACACTAAATCCAAGGTATACACAGACTAAGTACTTAATCACCAAAGACCCTTGCTTTTTTTGTAAGTCAGGAGACAAAAGTTTACTTTACCCAAAGTCAATAAGGGGAACCTTGTAGAACAATGCTGCTTTGGGGTGAAAGTCAATGTCTCTGTTGGCATGAGGCTGGTGATAACAATAACAATAACGTCATAAAGTGGATTTATTGCATCTTATATTACAAATGGAGGACATCCCTTAAGGAGAGACTTCCTGATTAACAATTACAGTGATGCTCTACATTAAACAGCAACTGTCATTGATGGAAACTGCTGAGATGGGAAATTTAGGCTAGCTCATTATAAGACTGAAGAACAAAAGCAAAAAGAAGGTTCCCCAATCAATGTCACAAAGACCAGTTTATTGCAAGATGACCCTTCCATGTATTTACTTTCCAAAGTAAGCAGAAAGTACGAATAAACAGGATGACTCGAATATATATATTTTTTAAAGTAGCTCGTCAGCTGATGTCCAGACACTGCAAAGACGTCTAAAGTACAGAGTGTCCACAGTTGAGAGACTTGGGCCAGACATGATGAAAAGTTTGGGACCCCGTCCAGACAGAAGTGCTAATTAGAGTATGTGTGGCTGTGCTGGTCATGTTTACCAATGAGAGGCAGCGCTCTTAATGCGTTAACACCAAGAACAAACAGGTCTAGAATGATGACACCGCTGTTGTACTGGTCCAGATGCTAATTGGGAGACAAATACGCCTGGAGAATTTTGAGACCACAACTCATACGGTGGGCTGGACCTGCGAGTTCTTGATTATATTTTTTTTGTGCAGGGGTCGAGGTAAATTGAACCACTGAATAATAAGTATCGCCCAATTCTGCCTCCAGGGTAATCATTTTGTGGACTGTGTATAGCATTACAGTGTGGCGAGTAACTGAAAGATGCAGTGTATCATTTGTGCTTATTATATGGCATTACAGAATGGTGAAAACCTAAAATGCATTATGTCATAATTATAGACTCAGAACTGAAGTTGGACAGCATCCAGCTTGGGGTATTACCACACACTCACTGTCTCAAACACACTGCGGCCCACTGGACAGCGTTTGAGAACAGTGTGGCCAATATTTGGCAAGACGATCTGCAAAGAGGATTGCCGTTTGTCACAGCAAACAG
>NC_045170.1:13549986-13574986 GCF_900700415.2 Clupea harengus
TTAGACATTTGCTTGACATTCACAACAAAGCTGTGATGAGGACGTTCGGTTCTATAGAAGGTAAGATTTTATTGCCTGTGTTAAGCTTTTTGAGAACAGCAGTAAGTAGGTAAGTAACTGTCGAAGTAGATTGAAAAGGAGAACATCTTTAACTGTATGCATCTTATGTAGCTTTAAAACGTTTTGCTACCTACAACCACCTGATGGTCTTCTGGGAACTGACTGAACCTGCAACACATCAAATGATCTCTAAAGTGACCAGGGAGACAGCAACAACTAGATAATCCACTCAGACACTACCTACAATAGATGAATTCTTCATGTTTATGATGCATCTTGCTTCTGGCCTGTGAGCCACATCATATCATCCTGGGGAAACTTCCTCTATTTTCTCAGTGCTTCGCTGTGCATTTTGATGCCTCAAAAAAGAATACAAGCCTAGAGGAGTTGGAGAATTTCCAGGAGACCCAGGTTATTCCGGATTATTCGGAGCTCTGCTGCCAAACATCATCTTCCCTGTCATTACAGAGTGAGGTCTTTTTTTCCACTACAAGTCTCACTGCAACTTCAAGGCCTTGATAGGAATGGCGCCTCATGGTGCAATAGCTTTATATAGCTTTATAACTCTATACTGGGTCTATTAGTGAACGAGAGCTGTTCAGACAGTCAGGGATTATTCCACTTGATTCTCTTTGGTAGATTAGTAGATCCACTGGCCAGTTTTCCTTTCAAAGTGCATGCAAATGTCTGCACGCTAAGTGAAACAGTGTCTTGCCAGGCTCAGCGTACATGTTTAACGCCGCATCCGTCAGGTAAGGGAACATAGGTTGTTGGACACTGTCACCCAACAAGTCAATTTCTGGGAGTATAAATCAGCTGTTTACTGTGTTATTCTTGCATTCTTGAATGGACCACTTGTCAAGGCATGGAGCTACACAGTCTTAACACTCTCACCCTTGTCTATGTGCTATTTTATATGCCAAATATGTATTATGGTTTGTACACCATAAGCAAATACATAATGTTTTGATACTATATATTGCATCTTGTTTAAGGCTGCAAAATGAAGTGGCTGGCTAATATATTATAACAATATTTAATACAGTATTTTAAAATAAAATGTTTCACAGTAAGACATCCAGTATACATCCCAAGTCTTTAGTACCTTATTTATGCTGGTTTGAAATTGTTGACCTCTGTGATAACGCTCTCATTAATTCGTTTTTTTTACTACAAGTGGGGTTTAAAGACAAACAAAAATCGCAACATTTATTAGAAAAATGTTTTAGAAATCACCACTACAACATCTGTCATTTTAGTCTAAAAAAATCACCAAAAAATTGGCGAAATCCTGGAGGGACTGACAAGAGAGGCAGCGGATGAGAAATGGTGGCGAGAGAAGATGAGAATGGAAGAGAAGGAGAGAGTGAAGGTGAAAAAAGAGTGAAATGAAGACAGATGAAGATGAAGGGGGGAGGAGGGAGGTAAAAGAGGGCAAGATAACAGGGGCGGAGATATAGAGAACAAGGGAAGGAATAATCAACAGTGACAACAGATTTGTTTTCAGCGCCCACCCCTCAAACCACACACACACACACACACACACACACACACACACACACACACACACAGACACACACACACACACACACACACCTGCCAGGGGCCTCTGGAGACAAACAGCCCTATTTGTCTGGCTGGATGCATGTTCAGCCTTGGCATAGAAACCATTAGATGGAGGCGTGTGATAAATGTACTGAACTCGTTAGGTCTGAAGTTCTCATTACTCTGTTCAAGAGAGAACGGCAGACTCTGTGTGTGTGTGTCTGCTCAGGGGACTCACCAGAAAGCAAATGTGAAAGAGAGAGACGGGTGTTCTTTAATTGTCTGTCTTCTGTCGTTGCACAGAGCCCTAACAACATAATTGAGTATTCATATAGCCCAAAATGGCCACTGAGTGTCTTTGTCTGTGGCCACCCAGCTCAAAAAAGAATTCTTTCCATCTTATGGAAACAATAGTAAAACTCAGACGGAGAGGGTAGAGAGTGTAATTTAATTAATTATAGCAGAACTTTGAAAAGGACAGTGGGGTACAAGAACTAAAAACTATTGACATTATGGTGGTAAGGGATGTATTATCTTTGGGTTGGTAAGTGGTTGATCAATAGGTCAGAACATGTTGTGATGGTTCATAGTACAGTTTTCTAATTCAGCTTTCATGTTTTAAGCCGGAGGCACTTATAGGGAGAATATCTATCTCTCTCTTTGAAAGGCTAAATAATAACAGTATTCAAACCACATGGAGTGGAAAATTACTGATACGTTTATGACATAACAGGCCAATTTAGATGCATTTTCTGTGTACTAAAATGAGCGTGAGTGGGTGTACTTCAGAGGTGTCAGATAACATTATGTATCTGAGAGTGTGGATTTTTCTGTCTGCATATGCATTTGTTCATAAGTCCTATAGCGTGGGGGTGCAGGGATGGTGTGAAAAGAAAAAATAGTACAAACAGGTGTTTGCTATATTTCTGTACGACTTTATATGTTTCTGTGGTAACTGGCGACGACAACGAAAAGAGTATCTCTGATTGTGTCTTTTCTTGTGTTCACTGTTCTGCCGAGCATCGTCTCCCATGTCGGTGCATTATTCATCCGCCGCGGAATCCGGTACACGAGGGATTGTCTGTGTGCAAAATCATTTTTCCTCTCATATTCCCCCCACTGTTCCATAGAAAGCATGTGATTAATTCAACTCCCAGCTCAAAACAAGATGTATTCTCCAATTTTCCCATAACATCCAAGTTGTACATTATTGGCTCCCCCACCGTCTTTGTCCGCAGAGGATAATGAGGGGTTACGTTAGAGCCTTCCTACAAGAACTGAGAAGCAAAACATTCTCATGAGAGAAAACAACTGAAGGATAAAATCAGAGCTTAGAGAAGAAAGGAAGAGGCGATGAAGAGAAACGAAGGCGACATTGGAACAGAGATGAACAATCAACGCCCATTTGAGTGGCCATTACTGGATGAGGGTGGGTGGCAGCTCATCAAGAGAGAAAATGGCAAGGAGATGTGCAAGGATGTGCATCCCTCTGGATGTGTGAGGTCCTGATGGCAATCCATCCCCAGATCCTCCTACTGCTTGGGCAATCGATGTCTATAGGGGAGCTTGCACTGGAATAATGGGGGGACAGCAGTACCATTTACCCCTTTGATCTCTTCTTTCGTCCTGCCTCTCAACCTTAATCAGTGCTTCAGGTTTAGCATGCATTCTCCAATACTACAACTTCATCATTGCCATCGTCGTCTTCTTCAGTGTCATCGTCTTTCACTTCTTCTCCTGCAGCCCATCCTTTTTGTTTTGATTTGAATGGACACTAGAGCTCCATTGACAGACCTGGCTTCTTAACCTTCAGAGACTCACACTGGGGGGCTATTACCTGATGACCGCTGCCAGCTACAGCCGCTGCTTCAAAATCAATAGGGAGCCACTCGAATAAGCAGGTGAACTCATCTTTTTAAAAGCATGTCAGAGGGGTTTTGAAGCAGTGTAGGGGCCTTTGGAAAAAGAGCAAAAAGGGAAATCTAGTCATCGCATGTCGTGAAATGTGACCTTTGATTGATTGTTTCAATCAGCGACTTTCTAAATGGTTGTGTGATTGCTCTCTTGTTCGGTCTTAAGACATACACCACTTAGCCAGCCACAGTGAAAGCAAACTATTTTTAAATCAGAGGGACAATCATGCTTGGGAACTGTAAATATATGTTTAATTTAGGTTTGTGTGTGTGTGTGTGGTCGGAAGTGGTTGGTGTAGAGGAAATGAACTAACAGGCATCCAAGTGAAGCTCTAGTCAGAGCCATTTTAAGTACGACAGAAGTGTCACATGCATCCACTGTCAGGCCACAGGGTGGAGGGGGACCGGTGGGGTGGCGGATCAATATGTTAAGTCTTGACGGCCTTGCGCGGGGCGAGTGACACTTCCTGTAGCTTGACCATAGAGATCATCGATCGTCTTTGTCAGGGTTGGAGCCCGGGGAAAAAAAGCCAAGTCTGCAGGATCGATTTGGTGTCACCTCTGTCACAGGATGGCGCAAGCATTTCCGGCAAACATGCAAAATCCACAGACTCTGACACACTGCGATACATGTGGGCCATGGCAAGGTTTTTAATCTGAGGTCTAGCTGCAAATTTGAGTTCTAAAGGGAATCTAAAGGGATCTAGAGAGATCTAAAGGGAAACCGGATTTGTCCATGGGGCAAGATCATTAGACTGAATTTGTGACCTAGAGTTTGCAAATCATCATATATGTGACCATGGAACAATAAAATAAAACATGGCGTTGCCAACATTTTTGGTTGTGCTTACACATACAAAAAGCTCCTTTATCTTTAATGTGATATGCATGACCAGCCATGCTAAATAAACTCGGCTCTGACAGAAAAAGGTGATTCGTCAGTACCTTACGTTGCCTTGCCAACGGAAGCACCATCACAATTGTTCCATGTAGTATCAGAGGGCTCCTCCTATATACTTCCCATTATATATACACCTTTCTTAGTGAAAAACACAGCTAAGGAGGCATCCCTCTTTCTCGCTCCCAGAATATAACTTTTAATGGACTTTCTCAGTTTATGCACAGGATCCATATGCATTTATTCATCTCTTTATTTATTCATTTAGAAAACACTTTTATCTAAAGTGACTATGTGCATTAAATAAATGTATGTCCTTGAGGGAAATTCAACCCTAGACTATGCCACAAAACATACATACACTATCTTGAACCTGTAACCTTCTCCCGGTGTAGCAGACTTTTCCAAATAGAGACAGACACATCAGCGTTGTTTCTTAAACAGACTGATGTTTGGCTTAGACATGTCACAGTAAAAAGCAGAGTGTATGAACCCAAATGAGCTTGTTGTGCCACTGCTACCTTCGAGAAATAGCACATCAGGACTGTGGCACTAGCAGCAGCGCTACCCCTCACAGAACACCGTGTCTGATTAGAATTACAAAGCACAGGGACATCACTGCAAGCTGAGGGAGGAGGAGGAGAACACAACCTTTACTCTTCATTACCATCCTTCCCTCGTGGTGCCTGAGTCTGCAGCGGATCAGTCTCTGACTTGAGTTGGTGCCAGAACCGGGCCCTATCTGTCCCACAGTCTGCTGCACGGTCCGGGTAAGCCGGAACCGGTGGATTAGAGAGCTGTTGCTACAGGCTTGCCAAATGGCTGCCACTGGTAATAGCGATGATGCCTGATGTTAACGCTTCTGACGGAAACATGGTATATTGCTGTTGATGCAAAACAGCACTTAGCTAAAATGGCAAATAAATCATTGGTCTTTGGCAAGAGCACTGGGGATCTTTTTTGGGGTGGTCAGCTCCTTGCTCCACAGGATGTACTGGGAGCAAACCAACGAGTTCTTACATGTCCACAGCCTGGGAGGCAGGAGGAGGGGGGCAGGAGTTATCACACTCACCGATTGTGTCCCCAGAGACGGATGGCTGAGACGTCCAATCAGAAGCTCTGCCCTGTACAGGTCTCAAGGTCCATGAGGCGATGAAGAGAGTGAGGCATTTGGTAGAGAGATGATGGGGGGTTAAACCCCCTCAGGATGATACTCGGCAATTTCCTGTCAAGAAAAAAACAAGACGGGAGACGAAAGATTATTTTCAGTTTATACCCCAATTTTGTGCTCTCACGTGTACACACGGCTTCTTTTCTGTGCCCAAGAGAGTGAACTGACTTGACCAGACTGCAGCTGGAGGGTGTGGGAGGATGTCTTATTTGAAAGAATGAATGACCGAGAACACTTGAGTGGGTAAATATTTGTGTGTGTGTGTTTGCACTTGGAGCAGAGTTTCATCATTACAAGCAACGCCGGCGCAGGGAATATTCCCGGCAATGCAACGGATGTTATTATTGAACAACTAACATGGGTGCAGATACATATACATACAGATACTTGATTAAACTGCAATGTTGGAACTGCAAACCCAACAGCACTGATCTGGACACTCGCAGGAACTATTGAGTAGACATAACCTATAGGGACACTTGTTAATCTGGCAAGGTCTATTAGGGTGATTGGGCAAAAATTGGGAAAAAACAATAACAAAAGCACTCTTAATTGTGCTTCGTGCAACACAAACGACTGAAACACCTTCCTGCCCCACTCTACAGGTTGCACGAATGTGAGTGGGTTAGAGGCAGGCTCCTAATGTAATAACTCCACAGGCAACTTGGTACAACGAGAGTAATGGGGGCCCGGGGGAAAAAACCTTAAGTGGGTAAAAAATCCAGAAACATTAAAAAAGTGGTGAGTGTCTCCATTCAATCTCAGGCACAGGCTGAGCTTAAGGCATTTTCACACATTCCCCAACACGCACAGAAAATCCCAAAGCGTCTGCAACTGGGTAGTTAAATGTAGGTGCAAGTCTCTGTAAAAACATCTCCCTAAGGCTTGAACTTGTTGAGCTTGAGTTCCACTTCTGCTTTGTGACCGTGTGTACACAAGTAAATGCCCTGCAGGGTGTAAAAAGAGTTTCACATTTCACAAGCTTGTTCATTTTAAACTGCCTTCTTAACGTGGACTATAATTAAACAATGTCGAAATGGAATCAATTGTAAAGTCATCCAGCAACAAAAAGCACAGTGTGCTTGGAGTAAAACCAAGCCATGTTATCCCACAACACACACAAGGCCTGAGAGCCCAAGAGGACCTGGCCCATGGGACCATGAGTCCTTCTCCCCATCTCTCTCCCACTCATGTATTCTCTGTTATGCACTATCCTGTCCTGATAACACGACAATCCACAGCATTAAAGAAAAGACAGGAAACACCGCCTTTTGCTGACATCCACACAAACCCAGCAACACAACAGCTTTTCTCCCTGATGAAACTCTGACCTTGACTCTTGTGATTGCTTCTAATTCCATCAGCTTTTCATCCTCTATTATTCTGTGTGGTGCTGATGGTGAATCAGGGGCTTCCTGTAATGCTCGCTGTGTTGTGAGCAAAACAATGTTATCAGCCATCACCTCATCACATTTGGCTTGCTCCCTGGAGCCGTGTGTCTGCTTTTGTCAGTTTAATCGCATTGTGAGATGTGCATTGCTCACACACTGCCGTAATCCTTGTAATTATTACTTTTTTGTTTACTTTACCACTTTATCTTCTTTAGCTGTCAGCCAGGCTTTTGGATCTCTGCCCGTATTCTGATTATGTCACTAGCATCATTCATCCAGCAAACGGTCCAGTTTTGTGCTGTCAGACACCATGCATTTGTCTCCCTCAGACCACTGAGCAACATCTTCTCGATTACTTAAAAGGGCACTCTATAGAGCGTTGTCCGATAGCTATCGACCAAGCTGGTGATGAACGAACTTGCAGGACGATCAGCCGCTTGTCCAATGGTTTGAAGGACCAGTGAGTTATGGACAGAGCTTAATGAATAGAGCGACCAATTCGCCATCCGTCTGACCAGGGGATCAATAGAGGAGGTGTTTGGTTAGCGGTTCGTCAAAGTGAGCACAGAATGGACCGATCAACCAGTTGTTAGTTAAAGCGATGACAGGGATCGACTGCTGTTCACCATTAGTTTTGTAAATCCACTTTGCATATTCTATGACTATGCCTTCTTCATGTCTTCCCTACCCTGTTACTGCTCCTTCTGCCAGTATTCTTATGCATTTGCCCCCTGTGAAACTATACCTTTTTTCACATGAATCATGCCCTGCAGCTCATTGCCTTATGGATTCAGTGAGTAAGACGGGGGGCATTTGCAAAGCCAAAAGAAAATCAATGAGAATCCTGTTCTGCTCACTCACTGGAGCTAGACAAGCCATTTCCCCGGGAACAAATGCATTGCGTGACAGAGCCGTGTTTTTTTGCACATCTCATTTCTACCTTGTCCGCAGTGAAAATCGGCCGCAGGAGACCAGTCACAGTCCATGAAAGCCTGTGGGAGCCTGGGTGATAGCTTCTGCTGGCCATGCAAATCGGTTCCACTCAGCAACTAGGCTTCCACATGTCACCGAGATGTCAGTGTGTGTTTGTGTGTGCGTGTGTGTGTGTGCGTACGTACGTGTGAGTTTCTGTGTGTGCATGTGTGAGACCATGCATGTCTCAGTCTGTCACACAGAGTTAGGGTAATATGCTCCTTGCATGTTCATGGGCGTGTGTGTTTTGTTCGATTGTCTCGGAGCGTTTTGTTTTGTCGTTTTTGTCAGTGCTGTCAGTGTTTTGACTGTGCGCTTGTAAGAGTGCTTGCAATGAAATGTGTTTGGGTGTGGAGAGTCTAATAACATAGACACTAACCAAGACAAGTCAATAAACCGTTGAAAAACTAAAATGGAATGCTGAGTAAAAAATAAATAAATCACATTTGGAACATGAGGTTCAAATGCAGCCAAAACATTCTAACTATAGTGATAAACATCCAACGAAGGACAAGAAACCAGGGCAAAAGTTAACTCAAGGAGACAGAACATTTGGGCCACAGCTAAATTGAATCAGTAGCTTGAGAAAAAAAATAAGAATCAGGCTGGTATTACCAATAGTTTATTAGGGCCAACTAGGTCAATGCAAGGCCAGGGCCGAATTACTGAGTGAGTGATGGCCAGAGTAGACAAGAACAGAGAGAGTGATGGATGTGATCTGGAGAAGAGACATGCAGGGAGAAGGCAGCTGTTCAGGATAAGAGGAGCAAAGAAAACTGACAGACCAAAAACACAAAACTGAATCCATGCCAACATTATGACCTGATTGTTAAAAAATGCAGGAAAGTTTTCTGGTATAAATAAATCTCTAAAAGACCATTGTAGGATGCTAGGTAGAGGATGACGAAGTGGCTATTTTTGCTCCTCATACATATGTGAGTCACGTTCAAGGAGATACTGAACGACCTTTAGCACAGACACTTATGAGGTTCTAATGACATATGGATCAACCGGCACAAGGCTGCTATTAAACTACGTCTGCAGCCTTCCCCCTGGTGAGTCTGGTCGATGCGACCACTGATTACAGAGGTGACAAGTGCTCGTGCTCTGATTACGAAGACTCATCACCTTACTCTGCCTCCAAGCGTAGTTCCTTCCACTGCCTGGCTGGCTGGCTGGCTGGCTGGCTGTGTGGTTCTGGTGCTGGAAGAACTGTCCGTGATTAAATGGTGATTCATTCACTTCACCATTCCAGAGGTGAAAGGAACAGCGAGGGTAGAAGCCTGAGCTGAGCGACCCTACATCATGTTCGTCTTTCAGCCAGTGGCTGCAGTACTGTGATGTTCATTTTGCTGCAGTAACGGGGAAAAAAGCATCCGAGCTTCTGCTTTGAGGAGTGGTGTATTTGAACTGTGTTTGAGTGTGGTGATGAAATGTGCGTTGAGTCTAGGGAGAGAGAGAGTGTGTGTGTGTGTGTGTGTGTGTGTGTGTGTGTGTGTGTGTGTGTGTGTGTGTGTGTGTGTGTGTGTGTGTGTGTGTGTGTGTGTGTGCTCGGGGGGGTGCGATCTCAGTGTCAGTCATCTGTCTTTGGTAACAGGTGGGCTGTGAGCAGAGCTTTAACGGGGTGTTAGAGGAATCAGCCATCACTGCTCTCCAGCTGGAACAGTCGATCAATTCTCTACTGTCCACAGGGGAAGGGTAGTAATATGTGTGTGTGTGTGTGTGTGTGTGTGTGTGTGTGTGTGTGTGTGTGTGTGTGTGTGTGTGCAGGTTTGTGCTTGCACTCCCATGCACACAAACACACTCACACACACAAAAATCAATAACTTTCATTTTCTCCTTTCTACTGTTCACTTATCACAACTTAAAAGACACAAACATACACATAAAAACACACAAAAAGTCACACACACACACACACTGGGCACACACTGGGCACACACTGGACACTAGCCATCACAGCGTTTATACAGCCTGAGATTGGCAGCACCTCTTCATCACTTTACCCACCCTCTTCCTCCTTCTCCACCTCCCCTTCCTCAGACTGAGGCCCCAGTGTTAAAGCAACTCTGAGGGGTCAGCAGTAGGGAGGTCAGCTGATGGAGGAAACATCAGGGGACCTCACCAGCTGAGGCTCTGATCGGATTACTGTAAGGACACAGTCGGTGTGTGTGAGGGGGGGTGGCATGACCCTTGACGACCTTGACTGATGCTGTCACTGTCATGAACCCAGCAACCCCCGGAGGAGAATGGGAGTGGAGCGGGGGGGTAACGTGAGGGAGGACAGAGCATCCCCGCAGGTGGCTGTGGTCATAAAAACAGGCCGAGGTGTAAATCATCTGGTTTCAAACACGCCTGCCCCTTTCCTGCACTGTGTCCTTGCCCTCTGCTTACACTTTGACCGTTCACAACCCCCCCCCCCCCGCCCCACACACACATTCCAGCACTGGTGTTTGTTTTTTTAACGTACATTCAGATGTTCAGACAGAGTCGCAATGAAACGCTGCCCACCACGAGACCAAGCCAACTACCAGCATGTGTTTGAAATGCAGACTGACAAAGCATCAGAATACCCAGGGATGATTCTTTAGACAAGTCTCTCCAGGCTCTCTATGTTTCCAGACCTTCATAACCAACGATGCGCTCCCCATTCGTGAGAATCAATGGAGGCAAAAAAAAAAAACCCATGCATAACACTTCCCAGCTCTCACCAGTATGATCTAACGCCGAAGGTAGTTCTGATGCAGACTTCCAACACATGCCACGTGGGCAGGCACCGCTCGTCATGTCAGACGCTGCCTTTTTGCTGGCACAGGCAGTGAATTAGCCTAAAGGTTTTTTTTTTTTCCTCGCTGTATTTCTTTGCCTTATCCAGAGAGATGAGATGGAAGGTGAATGCTAATCATAGAGGCTTCGCACTGCAGCGCTTCTTCCTAAAACAAGGATGAGGGATAAATGCACGAGCCAGCAGATTACTAAAAAAGAGACAACACACAGAGCAGTATATCAGCTCAAATAAAAGACAGGGGAAACAAAGCGCTTACCTTGCAGAGGGAATAAAACCGGTTTATTTAAATGACTAGATTTAGCCGATAAAAGAGCCATTTAACGTCTTCACTGCTCTGGAGGCTCCTAAAAGTCACAAAAGCTCCAGTCCACACCCATCCCTCCATCGTTGCTTTCTTCCTTATACATTCGGTCTTTCGTCACATTTGCCAGTCACATCTTTAATCTACTCTTCGTAAAAGAGGACTCATAATCTCTGATCCATTGCTGCAGCGCACTAAATTGTGTTGTTTGTCTGCTTGTTGGGTTTATGAGACGTGGCCATTACACTGACCCTGGATGAATTATGAGCAGGGAAGCTAAGAAGGCTTGCAAATGTGCCTCCTGTCATGCAATAGCACAATCTGCTATAATCTCAAAATGGTGTCGCACCAAATCACTAGACGCAGTGGCTGAATATGGAGGAAGTGTGTGTGTGTGTGTCTCTGTCTGTGTGTCTACTGACATAATATAATATAGTTTCAGTTATTACTCTCTGTGCCAAACAAATAGACACAAACATATCACAAAACAATTTGCATATACGCTATTGCCTGTAGCCATGTGTCTATCATGCAGGCCAGAGGAGAATATTGAAAAGGAAAACATTCGGGGGAAAAAATTGAATTAAGAAGAATGGATAGCAGAGACAGAGTGAGAGACAATGATAGAGAGAGGGATTTGTCCAGACTAATGGATGTGAACCCATGAGGCCAACTGGAGACCACACACACACACACACACACACACACACACACACACACACTTTCTCCCTCTCTCTCACATGTGCACACGATGTTCTTATATTCAGCCATTTACCTTTTTTTTTCTCTCCCAGACCCAATCTGTCCATTTGGTGCTTTCACTCTCCCCCACTCTCCTCTTCTCTTTTATCTTCATCTTCCCTCACTGCCTCTCCAGCCCCACACTCTCTCCCTCTCTCACCATTGTCTTCCTCTCCTTCTCCATCTACCCCTCATAATTCCAACAAGACATTTTGCTCTGTTTATACCACTGTATCTCTTTCTACCAGGGCCTCCTCCATGACACAAAGTCTCTCTCATTTACTGTCTTTCACAGATTGTGCAGACTGGAGTAAAGTGGTTCATATGCTGCTGGCATTTCAATATATTAGGCATACAAGGTCCGACTATTCAGAGCATTGCTGATAAACAACATAGTGATACAATGTTTAGCCCTGCTCAAAATTCCTCAATGCAACAGGAGGCCATTTCTTTCTACTGCTTTCCAATAAACCTAGTGTGTGTCATCAAAATCAATAGTAATTGACAAACAGCTTGAAATTGTAATCGTGGACAAACAGCCTAGTCAAACCGCTTTTAAGGCCAATTAATTTCACTTGTATAACTGTGTTGACTACAACATGGTGCTACAGGGCACTTTGCATTCTGTGTGTGTTTGACCAACTTACTAAAGGTGTGTTGTGGTATAAGAAGCTATAGACTAAATAAACACAGACACAACATAGAGGACTCTGGTGCACTAATTAAGTCAACTCCAACATATATGTTTATGCACTACTCCACACACACACACACACACACACACACAAACACACACACTCCTTCCAGTTAGTCAACAGTTTTACCATCGAGGAAAGCTGTGGACCTCCACCCTAATCACATTTAGTTGCAGTGGCATGATAATGATGAGGTTGTGACTAACAGGAGCTGGTCCCTTTGGTCTTGTTATGCTGGCTGCAGCTGAAATAGACTCACTCTGCAGCCTAGTGCAGCGGATAGAAGTGATCTCTTAAAATGATCCCCGATTCTCACTGTAAACAGACAACCGCAATCTATGTGTGTAAGTATAGAAGAGGCAAAGGAATAGAGAGAGAGAGGATGGATTGAAAATCCATTCAACAGGATACAACAGAACAAAGTCAACAGAACGAATACAATAGAACGAACATATAACATTAACAATTCAATTTGAATATGATAACAAAATAAATGTTGAGTGTTCAGTCGAACAAGGCTACAAATGAGAGGCAGATTTGAGAGGGAAGAAGAGAGAGAAAAAAACAGAGATAGAGAGAGAGAGAGAGAGAGAGCAGGCAGGCAGAACTAATTGAAGACGTGCCGCTATAGTGGCTACAGGGTACTTGCCGTTGCCGACGGCGACCAGCTCACGGCTGTCTGCGCTCTTTTTAATGGCAAGAGATGGAATGTGCTAATTGAATAAGACGGATAACTGGAGTGTGTCGATGATGTCAGTGTGTGTGTGTGTGTGTGAGAGCGAGTACTTGTGTGGTTGTGGGGTTGATGACTGAACACAACAGATTACAAATGTGTGTGCATACGAGTGTATGAGAGAGATACACAGGAAGTATTTGTCAGGCTGTGATTGGTGACTCAATAGGCTGATTGCGTGTGTGTGTGTGTGTTTTCATGTGTGTAACACATGCATGTACATATGTGTGCTACACGCCCATCAAATGCACATAAATTCACCTTCTATCCTAATCGATTTTCGACAGCAAATATTTGCCAGAAAACATACTAGAAATTCTCCCTCAGTCTACCGCTGTGTGAGGCTTTATACATGACCCCTGGGTAGGCCAGCCTGAAGGGAGTTGATGAAACGCTCCACACGAGGTGAAGCCTCTTCTTCAATCACACGCAATCACCCTCTCTTGCCTGTGTCTTTAGGTTGCCGCGTCGAGATGTGTGCTCGAAAGCGCGCGAAAGAGAGAGAGAGAAAGAGAGAGAGAGGATACAATCTGCATGCAAGATGGCCTCCAAACACAAACAAGCAGCGCCATCGGGAACGTTTCTGAATGATTACCAGTAAATGTTTGCAGTAGTGATTAAGACTAATCTGAGTGAGCGTTCGCACGCACTTTTTCCTGTTAACCAAAACAAGCTGTGTATCATCGTTCGTGTGATCCCGACAGCATCCAACTGTCGTAAAATTAATGTATACATAAATTCTAACCGAACGGAGAAGTGTAGGCCACTTGCATGGATGACAGGAAGGAAAAAGGATTGCGAGACAGAAAGAATGCAGGAAGGGAAGACGGGGGAAATGAGTGTAAGAGAGATGGGAGAAATCTTCCACAGGTGATTCCAAGATGTCCGAGACCACAAGACAGCATCTGGAGATACTAAATCTGTCAAATCCCTCAGCTCCACACTCACACTTGAACACACACACACACACACACACACAGATGCATGCACAGACACACATACACACACATTCTCCCCCCGTCTCTAAGGACCTCTCCCCTAGCTGTCTCATCTGTTCCTGTCGCAGTTCCATAACAATTATCACCGACCCTTTTGTTTCTCCACACACCCTAATGGGTTCCTCCAGAACACAAGGCTGCTTGTAATTGGCTCCTTTGGCATTCTGTGGCTGTTTTAATTGGCTGTGGTGGGTAGGTGCCTGTCGTGTTCCAAGAAGGCCACCCTAGCAACCAAAAGCTGTTGGTGTTCCTTACCTCAGACAGTGTTGAGATGTCGCAACATGTCTGGATCTAAACACATTTGTCTGGGTAAAAAGAGGCTTGCGACAATGGGAAACACGCACATGCATGGGCGCTCACGCGCACACACACACACACACACACACACACACACACACACACACTCTCACACACACACACACACACACACACTCATTAGGTGACAGCAGACATACTTTTCTTGGAAATGCCATCTCTGTTGTGTTTACCGGGCCGCCCATCAGTCATGTGTTGTTGTGATGTTAACAAGGTCAATTGAAAATATGCTGTCTGTCTCTCAGTCACACCCCTTTTCTTTCCCTCCTTTGTCTTTTAGTCTGACACTTGTTCTCTTAAGTCTCTTCCTCTCAGTCTTTCTTTGTTTCCCTCTTTCTAAATAACGAAGTGTCTGCAAGTATCACTTCATGTGTGTGTGTGTGTACATGTGTGTGTGTATGTGTGTGTGTGTGTGTGTGTGTGTGTGTGTGTGTGCGTGTGTGAGAGAGAGAGAGAAGCAGACGAGAGCTCCTACATGGCCTTCACAGTGCTTCCGGAGGCCTCTCACACTATCTGCCTCCAAGGATGCCCAGTGTGCCAATGTCTGGCTGCCTTATCATGCAGACCTTGCTCCTCAGCACAGGATATCCTTCAAAACAGCCCCAACCGGACCCTAGCTGGACCTGCCGCTGCCCATCACCCTTTTCCTGTTTGCCCAGCTCCTGCTCGCATGGGCCGATTACCCATAATGCACCACTCACCTGGAAAAACACTGGTAGTGGTTGATAAATATAGCCTGTAGAGTCTCTCTCTCTCTATCTCTCTGTCATTCTCTCCGTCATCAGGGCTCTCTGTTTGTTTTTGGTAATCATAGTGGGAACCACTGTAAAAACAGTGTGCTAACCATGTGAGGATTCTTTAGCTGTTGACACTGAATAGTGTGAACCTTTCTACTATGACAGGCCTGAATATCCAAACTTTGAATATGTGACATATTGACACGTAACTGCGTCACAGTAACATTGACATGTTTTCATTTTGCAGACACGCATATAGGGTTGGGTACCGAGAACCGGTACCAATGCAACGCAGATTTCGGTGCTTCATTTCGGTGCCTGAGCCAATTGAAAACGGTTGCTAGGCAGATTCCGCGGGGCACATGTAAAACTGCCCCAGCTCCCAATGTAAACTTTGTCCTGTGTCGCTCACGTTCATTGGTGTTTTCATAGCAACAGTCTTATGACAGTGAAGAGCATGCAGCATTTCACAGAGCAAGCACAAACAGAACTAGCCATCAACCTTTTAACAGAGAAAATACCGAAAGGTAAACGGTCAAAAGTGTGGCTGTATTTCGCACCAAAATATTCAAACATCGCGACGTGCAGCAAATGCAACAAAACAATTGCGTGAAAAGAGTGGAGAGAAGGCAAAGAGTCAACGGCAGTTCAGCAACCGAAGACTGAAAAATAAACGGAGATGACAGCTATACTTAACCTACGGTAGTCTCTTAAAGGGGCAGTACACATTTTCTCGTACTCAGTGTGTTCAAGTAACAAGATTAACTGTAAACAAGCTAGAAAAGATAGGTATAAACAAATCATAAAATGGTGAAATTTCATGAAATAAATGCAAACAAAATAATACATTTTTGACTCCAAAGGCAAATATGCTCATATTTTTGCAAAAGAAGTTTGAAGCTGTTTTTTGTATTTATTTATATTTATTTAAGTATACTATAAACTGTTGTTTACAGTTAATATAATGTTCATAGTTTGAAGTTAAAAAGTTTGAAGCCAAGTGTTTTGTATGTATTTATATTTATAATATACTTTAAACAGTTAATATATTGTTCAATTTGAAGAAAAAAAATTGAATTGAACAAAAGAATTGCTGAAGTATTGAAGCTGTAGTGTGTGTACAGAGTGTGTGTGTGTGTTTTGTATTTATTTGTATTTATTTAAGTATAGTCTAAACTTTTGTTAACAGTTCATATATTATTTAAGTTTTAAGTTTAAGTTTTAAGTTTTATTTATATATATAATCTACTTTAAACAGTTCATATATTTGGCAATAAAGCCTTTCTTAAATGTCGTCAATCGTAAACATTTTTTTATAAAAGTATCGGTTCCGGCACCGTTTAGGCACGGGTATCGTTTTAAAAGTACCGGTTATGTACCGGTATCGGATAAAAACCAAACGATACCCATCCCTACACGCATATGACAGGTAGAGAAAGAGTTAAAAGAAAGTGCTATGTGGCTGTTGGCTTCAAAACTGAACCACTTATCAGTTGATTTTAAGTAAAGCTGTACATGAGATCTCTTCATCTGTGAGTCTGTCCACCAGTTGTCCCCTACCACCATAAACAATCACCTCGTTCCTTTCCTGTCTCAACACATCCTGCTCTTACCCCCTCTTCATCTCTCCCTCTCTTCTATTCTTTCTCTCACATCCTCTCCCCCTCCTCTCCCCTTAAATCATCTCTCTCACTCTCTATTCCCAATGCATTCTGATTTGTTTTGTGACTCATAAGCACCATTCCAAAACTTTGGACCAAATCTCTTGCAACATCTCTCTCTCTCTCTCTCTCTCTCTCTCTCTCTCTCTCTCTCTCTCTCTCTCTCTCTCTCCCAATCTTCATCCTTTCCCCCCTTCTTCTGGGTCTACTCTCATCAGATTTCTCCTCTTATTAACAAACATAAACATGGCATCCCTCCGACCTCTCAGATCTCTCGCCTCTATTCCTCCGGCAGATGTACCACTAAGAAAGATGCTGGCGTGACTCGTGATTTGTTTTAATGTCTGATAAATAAATAAAAACAACAGAGCTCTCCACAGCTTTTCCTCTGCTCGACTGCATGCCATCTCTCTCTCTCTTTTTAGCTCTCTGGGGACCCCAATGCACATTTCATCTGATGTGGGTCTGTCGGGGGCCAACACACACTTGGCTGGTCTCCTGTTGGGCGCGGTACAACCTGAACAACCTCACTGACACAAGGAATGCCTGAATTTTGACAAAATCTTCTGCAGGTCAAAGGTCAGTTTCAAGTCAACTCAAAGCTTGACACAAGGGGCCAAAGGGTAACAGTGGTGTTTACAAAATCTGCATCTGGCTCCTTCCCTACTACTACTCCTTGTGTGTATGTGTGTGTGTGTGTGTGTGTGTGTGTGTGTGTGTGTGTGTGTGTGTGTGTGTGTGTGTGTGTGTGCAGGGTTTTTCCTGCATAGAGAAAATTTGGGCGCGCGCCTAAGCCGTTTTCCCGAGCGCCTACAACAAATCCCGAGCGCCTAAGGCACCAAAAAAAGTCCGCGATCAAAAAAAAATAAAAAAAGCTGTCATTCTTGGCGCAATTCAGCTTAATGGTGTTTTGAGCCCTCACCGTCGACTTCAGGGCAGCAGCTTGTCCCACCTCCCACCCCCTGAGCCAATCATTGAAAAGAGGCTGCTCCAAGCTTGCCAGTTTAGAGAATACGTTGGTTTGAATTTGAGATTTCAGCAAGCAACTTAATGTAGCTAGCTTTTAGCTGTTTTAAACCAAGGCACTTCAAAAATGTTGTTTACAACCTGCTTACAAATCTGGTTAAAACAACTAGTGAAGGTGTTTTAGAATAATATTAATGCCATATACAATAACTGACTTTATGTTAACACCACTAATTAATGTTAGCTGTCTAATTATTTAGCGCAATGCTAGCATGCATCTACCGTAATTCGATGTTTAACCAAGGTAGCCTATTGTACTGCAAAATATTGATCGCGACCTGTTTACAAATCTGATTAAAAAAATAAAGGTGAGCTGTTATTTATAGATATGAATTATTTCGCTCAGGTGGTGGGATGCGCCTTCATCACGCGTGCAATGCATGTTCGAATATGGTCTCAATAGTATGTTTCAAGTATAGGCTACAGCCGAAACCTCGTTCTGTTTTGATCAATAGTAATCGAGTTGATAAGCGTGTCTTCTTGTCTGAACAATACGCAACTGTGAGGTGCGCGAATGGACAGAGCGGCCAGCTGCCAATCACTCAACTTGCGTATGCATCCTGACTTCATCAGTCGGCGGTGATTTTGAGCATAACATTCCATTTTCAGTATTCATGGCTTTCAATGTATTACAATATCTGCTATGTTGAGGACCTACACAGGTGTAGGCTATTATTTGATTTGTTTACCCGTTTGAACGAGTACCAGTAGACCGCGGGTCCTCGGGAGAGGCAGACAACCGCATTGGTTTATCAATGAAAGCTCAGCTCGTTCGGAGGAGAGCGGATATATTTGTGTTGCATCTCGAATTAATATTATCATTGATAAACCGGTGCGGTTGTAAACTGTCGTTCCGCTGCGAGGGCCAGCCCGACGTGCACGAATACACCTGTACAAATGCAAATGAAATGTCCACTCAAAATGCTGACAAAAGTTTGATTTCCAACGCAGCCTCCATTGGTGGGCCAATAGAAGTTAAACACACTATAAAACATATTTGTGGACAGTTTTAATAATAAAAACAAAAATAATGGTATGTAGGTTTGTATAATAAAAATGAATGGTAATAATAGATAAACTTGATTTTCATAATTTGTGTGTTTTATTTCTGACCACTGGTTAGTTCTAGATTCTATTGATATACATTTCAGTAGTTTGCATATATATGTAAAGAGGTAAACCTTAATAATCTTTGAACCATACATGATAGCACCATGGGGCTTGGACTATTGTCAATCTATTTGAATCTAAAGTGGAAGCAAAATGATTTCCTGAAGCATATCCTCATTATTTATGAAATGGTAAAATGTAAGCTACCAGGTGAGATTGTAACACAGACTGCGCGCGCAGCGCGCACATTTTTTTTTGGAGCACCGAAGACCCATTTTGACCCAGGAAAAACCCTGGTGTGTGTGTGTGTGTGTGTGAGGGAGGGAGAGAGAGAAAGTGAGAGAAAGACTCTTACATGAAATGTCTCTTTGCCATGTTTCCCTGACCCTCACACAAGCTATCTCAGACTTACACATGTGTTAGCAACACAGAGAAACTCCTGACAGGCAGCATTCCCTACTCTTCTCTGGAATGTGTGTGTGTGTGTGTGTGTGTGTGTGTGTGTGTGTGTGTGTGTGTGTGTGTGTGTGTGTGTGTGATGTATGCTCAAGACAGTTCCTCCTTGCCCCCCCCTCTGTCTTACTAAATTCAATGGAATGTAGCAGCATAGAATAGGTAGCACACACACACACACACACACACACACACACACACACACACACACACACACACACACACACACACATACAAGCATTAACTTACTTTCTATCTACATTTTACCTTTTATACCAATTATACCTGAAGGGGTATGCACAGAACAACCACACAGAATCAGGTATGAGAGAGGTGAGGATTTGTCCTCCCAGAAGTGTGAAAAAAAAAACCTTTTTCCCTCACACAGAGTGACGGGGGAACTAACCACTGCATGAAAGCAGACCACCAAATGCTCAAAAGGTTGCATTTTTTGTGCTTTCTTTTCGGCTCGCTTTGTCAGATTCACAAGCACCAACTTCTAACAGCCCACAGGAAAAAGCATGATCCGTACAAGCCAACATCACAAGGCTCCTTATCTCAACCCAGCCTGTTAGCTTCAAAGCACATGATAACAATATCCTGTCACAGCCCTGTGGACCATTGCCACAGCTGGTCAACGGAGTGGTTTTACACCAAAATCCAACTGTTGTCGCAGAGATAGAGAGAGATGGAGAGATAGAAAGAATAGAAGGAAAATCCCACCTATTGATCACACATAGCAGAGAGAAATGTGCCCATATAGAGCGTCATTAGGCCCACAAACTCAACACTCCCCACAGTACTTAATATGACAGGAGTGAGAGCCTCCTTTTCTCAAATAGAGATTAAAGGAAACCATACACTGCAATTAAAACATGAAGAGACTTTTGTTGCTTTAACACCTTTTATTGATCCATCTCCAAAGCCCCTGGAAATCCCATTTAGAAAAAATTAGACCAGAAATCCAATACAAATCCCATTAGAAATCCCATGAAAATCCTATTTCAGATATCAGTTTCCATTGAGAGAAATGCTATGATGACGTGACTTCAAATTCCAATATTTATTATCCTCAAGAAGATCATCTGAAAACTGATCCAGCACAAAAGGTGTCTGGGACAGCCTTCGCCTAAAAAGAGGAAGCCAGTCTATCAGTGCACTGATAAAATTTCTTTACAGGCTACACTGTGGAGAGTCATTGAAAAATACTATATTCTAGAGTGTCTTTCAGTAACTGAATACGTCTTTGCTTTCACTTGTAGCAAATGCCTCTATATTAATAGACAGAATCTGATTCTGCTCAAAAGCTTCACAAAAATGAACGCCACAAACACGTCAGGTCCTTCTCAGAACAAGATAATATAACCTTGAATATCTCGATTCAGTTCGGTGACGGAAAGACTGACAAAATGTCCTACCACTGACCTAAGACACACAAGGGATGTTTTTGAAGCATTCTTTATGTGTTCCCCAAACAAAAAAAAGTACTCTCAAGTACATGCCAGATGCATTGAAACAGCCATTCTGTACCCGCAGACCCGCTGTCTGATGTGTGTGTCTCTGAGGAGATAAGCCACCACTGTGTGAGGGTGAGGTGGGCTCATATCCCCCACGAGACAACACACCAGAGATAACACTGAAGCCTGGCACAGCACTGAAGACACTTCGCCTTTCCCCATCTGATTCTCAATCATGCAGGAAGGACACAGGCTGACGCTCGAGTCTCTGAACACAGTTCAGGTGAGGGTAAGGGTGACGAGTCTTACTACTAAGAGGGAAAGGCAGCCCTAAGGCCGATTAGATAGGCCTTAAGCCCAAGTGAATGAGAGTTCCGGCAGGATAATTAACCAGGTCTTAAGCCCAGGTGAAAGAGGTTTTTGCTGGGACGGTCCTTTACGGTCCTTGAATGAGAGTGAATTGGAGTTTAGGAATGTAAGCTAATTATTAAACCTTAAATCCAGGTAGAGGAACGTTAAGTAATTGGACTGGAGTTAAATATACCTGCTGTACAGGTGTACCGGTGAGTGTTTCAGTGTTAATCAGTCTCGCCTTTTGCACAGGTAAGTTGACGAGTTCAAGCGGCTTGCTGTTGCTGTAAGCTGTGAGGTAGATGCTCTTCACCGAGCCAAGCTTAACACTCAAATGCATCTGTTCCAGATACACAGAGCAGGGTGTACTCGTTTCCTTGATATACTTCAAAGAACTTCTGGCAGTGGAGACGCTAATGGGCACTTTTTAAAGATTAAATAAATTAAATGTCTTAAACAAATTAATTTGGCGCAAGCTCTGCCTGAGCAGATGGCTAAAAAAGGGATTTAAGTACGGAGCCGGGAACCCCCTGCTGCGCGAAGGAGCCCAGTTAGCTGAGAGGATGGACTGCGAATGACGGAGGCATAGTGCTTTATTTGAGGAAAGAATCTTCCCTGCAGCATAATCCCAGATGGGAGGTTTATACATATATCACATGACCATACCCGCCCCCCCCCCCCCCCCCCCCGCCAACTCCCGGCCATCAAACCTCTTCTCTCAAAAATCGTATTAACTATGTTTAAACAAGAGTAGTTACTGCCAGGCTCCATAACACCACACAGTCTTAGTTTAGCGGCAGCCATGCCTATATGTTGATTCCTTTGGGTGATCTTCACCCTGGTCCTTTTCTGGCCATTTCTGTCTCTGATATAAACCGATGAGAATACCCCTACACTGGCTGTACGTTTGTATCACCAAATTGTCTATTAGACTGCCCCCGTGGACCAAGTGTTACAATGTGACAAGCAAAAACAGCACACATCACTGACAGAATCACTGAAATCTAACTGCATGAGAGCACTCAGAAATGTGTGCTGCAGTCTCCTTCCCTCTTTAGTGTGCTGTGTGTCCCTGGAGAAACATACAAAACAGCGTGCATGATGAACTAATGACGTGAATTCCTTAAATCCAATGGGAGTCGTAGAGACACAGCCATATGTGTACGGCCATTCAGTCTAAGTATTCTATTATATGTATAATAAACAATGATTTTGCCAATTCAAATAAAAATCTGTCTATTCTGTCTGTCTGTCTGTCTGTCTGTCTGTCTGTCTGTCTGTCTGTCTGTCTGTCTGTCTATCATATTAGAATATCTAACATTCTCTAAACGAAAACTCAAAGAGCAAAATGTATATAAATAGATCCACAAAATGTAATTAAATATGAAATGGGTTGTGTGTGTCCTCTTTATGACATATTCCCCTTTGTCCCTGTCGGAGATCCCTGGGGATACCCAGAAGGGACTGTCGCAGAGATTACTGTTGGAAGGAGAAAACCCCAGAGCCTGGATCTCTCAGAAGTCATTATTCGCCTGTTCTTGTCATCACTCATTTGAGTGGCAAACTATTTTTTTTTCTACAATGTGCAGGAAAGACAAGGAGGCTGGATTTTGAGAAGTAGGGCAGAGGACAGTCACACAAAAGCCAATTAGCAGAATGGATAACACACAGGGACAAGCAGAGAGCTGGAAAGACAGGAATACTATATACAAGCAGAAAATATGTGAGAAAGACAGAAAATGTGTTAACAAGTGAAAGACAGATATATAAATGAAAGATGGGAGTAAGGAAAATAAATTATCCAACTAATTAACAAAAAGATAGAATAAACAATTCTAACAAAAAAAAAACAAGAATACACCAAGAGGGATAGCAAGACATGCAGGCAGCACCATGTGTGTTTGTTTTTGTTGTTGCCATTTTGAGGGCAAAAAGAAAATCCATCCAGCCCTCCAGGCCTTGCAGACGACTCACTCAGACTCTAAAATTCTGTGTGAGGCCCTTAAAGAATCCTCCTCTAGGCTCCAGAGAATCCCGAGGATCTTCACAACTGCAGGACTGTCAACTTGTTGTTGTTCCCTGTCTGTTGCACATTCAACCACAACAAGCACCTCAGCCAGATTATGCAGCACATTAGTAATGCGGTTGACGGGCCTGTGTCTGCCTGGGCTAGCTTCCCAATTGATAAGCCTCTCATGCTGGCCCTCCGCCCCTGCGCTAATGCACTTCAAATGCTTAAATCACTGCACTGGCTAGGTCTACTCCTGACCTCTACCCATCACTGCACCTTTGAAAAAAAATATCACATCGGTGCGACGTGTCAACGACGGCAAAACTAATTTGCAAACAAGTACTGAGACCACAGATAAGGAGAGTCTGTGTGAGTCTGTTCATTTCTGGAGAGTCCTATCCAATTCAGAAAAGAAAAAAAACAGATTCTGGTAAGATCGGAGGATGGATTACAACGGTAAGTATGCATAGCCCCAACACATGGTGGCAAGTGAGATGAAGTATGTCTAATTACATCTATTTTCTAATTAGGTCCATTACATTATTGCTTTCAAACTATTTTCCTCCCTCATTTCAAGAAGAAATGCAGGTTTTAACAAGTGGTATGATATTAAACATAGCTTGTAGCTTATTAACCAAGCATCAAGAGTGACTGTTTTGCTGGAAAGAGCTACCAAAGTGATGAATTGCTAGAGCGCAAGATGTAATAGTCCTACAAACCAGCACAGCAGAGGAAAGAACCGGGGGAGTCTCATCTCTCCCACAACTGACATGATTAATTTGAATATAAAAACATGATGTAAAAGTGTGATTAAAAGTCAATTACGGAGTGGGAGGCTAAGAGTCAATTAGCGGGGATGGGGGAGTGAGGAGAGAAGAATAGGCTGAGGAAATTAAGGGAGAGATGGGATGAAGGAGTGAGAAAGCATGGGGATGGTATAGAAAATGAGGAAAGAGCATCACAAACACACACAAAGACACACAGACACACAGACACACAGACACACAGACACACAGACACAGACACAGACACAGACACAGACACAGACACAGACACAGACACACACGCACAGAACGATAAATAGAAAAGCAAAGAAAAGACTTCATCAGGAAAATTATTCTCAGCAGTCTGCTACTTACAAAGTAGCTTTGCTATCTATGTCTTTACCAGTGCAGATATCGTGCTGTTGAGGATTCAGAAGTATTTCAGAAACTCTCATGTAAACATTAAAAACTGTGCAATTTAAATGCCACTAGCATTTGAGAATGGCTATTTTAGAAAATGATGCAAGAACTGTTACAGTGCTACACCGTCCAACATTTATGTATAAGAGACGCTGACATTACTTTTTCAATGAAAGAAACATGACTTCATATGTCAATGGCGACTTCCTTCAAAACAAATCTCAATAGTGCCTATCATTGTGGCCAGTAAAAAAATAAAGCTATTTATCTGGTTTGTGTTTTGATATTGTACAAATAAGCCTACAAAAGCATGCGTCACTACTAAATTGTGAAAAAGGCAAATTACAAGGTTTGGAAGCTGATTAATTGTCCATGTATGCACTTTACAATGACTTGTGCCACCATATATGAATAAAATGCATATTAAAAAATGCATATTACAGTCATGGAAACCCACCAATGGTGGAGGGACACTGTGTGCACAAAAAC
>NC_045170.1:13577486-13634986 GCF_900700415.2 Clupea harengus
CAAAATCCTGATTATTTATTTATTTCTTTTCCTAAATGGTGTGCTGTCTGGCGTCTGACCTCAGCTGGTTTTCGTGCAGGCTTGAGGCAGGCTCGAGGCAGGCATTTCAGTGGCTCTCTCAGGCTTTGGCACCCAGTGGAGTGTTGGGAGACTGTTGGGATTTTTTGTGTGAGTGTGGGGGTGGGGGGGGGGTTGGGGGGTGGTATTCTGTGCTGCTCGGCTGCAGCCCCAGCTGCAGTTCCGCTCTGAGAAGTGAAAACTTGTCCATATTTAGACATAGACCATTGGCTGAACTGGTGAAGAATATATTGGGTGGTGGTTGTTTGGGGTGGGGGTGTACTTGTTTGGGTGCATGTCTGTATGACTGTCTCTGTTGACATACACACTGCAGATGTTGCATTTATCAGTCTTCATTTGTGTCAAAGGAAAGCAGACATAGCGACAACAACAAAAAACAGCTATGTGTGGAGATGTACAAAGCATTGCTGGAAGACAGTCAAAACAGATGGACTTTAAATAGACAGGGTGTTGGCAATAGCTGGACCTTCACAGAAGATTGCTAGGCAAATTAGACATATAGAGCCAGTCAGATTTGATATTCACTTCTTTTCATATCAATGAGCTACGCCTGACAATAGCCATCATCATGGTTTGCTATTTCCACTGTGAAATCAGCATGAATAATTTTGACTCATCAATTCAAATGTGCCATTAAAACCTTGTGCTCCTGACCTGGTTCAGCATGGTAATGTCCTGAGGTACTTTTGGCAGCACATATCATAGCACTATGTTTCCCTGGGGGTTGCTTCACAAAAACAGGTTAAGAAACAATCCAAATAGAAAATTAGGCCTTTTTCAGTTAATGAACAAGGATCAAAATAACCCACATAATCATTTGGGCTGAGTCGGTTGGCTAACAACAGCTGAGTTCTTGTTCTACATGACAGAGAACAGCACGTACACAGCGGTTAGCTGGCGAACACGACTCGGTCAGGCAGCTTTGTGAAATTGCTTTGCAAGAGGAAATGTAAAAAAAAACTACAATGGAAACAGACAACCCTGTTGTCCTCCTGGGGAAGTAGCTGTAAAAAGGCCTGCTTGTGGCTTTCTGACATGAGAGCTATAATGTAATTAAAATAAAAGGAAAAACAGGTATATTGTGTGTGAGCGAGAGGGGAACTATGGCCTTGTGTAATTTGTGCGTGTGTGTGTGTGTGTTTGTCTGCCTCTGTGTGTGTGTGTTTGTTAATGGTTGCATGATTATATGGATGCAGCATGCAGTCCTCCCTGTCTTGTGCTTTAAGTATGCGTTCCGTCACATAAGAATATGTTTACAGAAAAGCCACCCATCTTTCTTGGGTGACCCTTTCAACTACAGTCCTGTCAGGTATCCGTTTCACTCAGTAATTAATACCTGCTTTGCGTGTTTGGCAGAAAGAAAGACAAGAGAGCGACTCCTTCTCTGCAGGAGGTGACGCAACTCCGTCAACAAACAAGAGAGGCGACGCAGAGAAGAACAACGGCATAACAATAGCAGGTGTGTTCCAAGAACGGCGGAGTGATAACAGATGGAAAACCTAGTTGTCACCTGTCAACCGAGGTGAGGCTTAGTGACAGGAAGGGCCACTCAGAAGAGACGACAATAGATGGGGAAGACACTGAACAGGAGAGATGGAGGCAACGAGGAAGAAAGCAAAACAAAACAAAACAAAGGCTCCCCCTGAAAAATGAGCAGGTACAGAGTGTGCTCTCTCGGAAGACATGAAAAATGGAGGAGGCGGTTTGGTTCACAGTTGCGCTATACATTAGAGCAACAAAAAATTGAATAGGAGGTTATACCTATTTTGTGTTTTGTTGGTCTCCTAAGGGGTGGCTTGTTTTCAACATGGAAAAATGAAATGGTGTGGTATGACAGTTCAGGAATGTACAGCATAAACCCCAGCACACAACTCTTAACTGCCACACACATTAAATACAGTATTCTAACAGTGGATGGGTGACTTCATCAAACTTTTTATTTAACGAGAAAACCAATGAGTGTGTTTCAGTTGGTTCATCTTGTTCTCTACCTACCCAGTGCACGGAGCACTATCAGTGATATACAGCTTAAGCATTGAGAGCAGTCATTTTATAAGCGTCCGTGCTCAGGTCCCTGAAAAAACATGGAGGAAGAAGACAGAAAATACTCCACGTAGCCCTGGGGGTCCACTTTGGGTAATTAATGGCATTTTGCGAGGAGGTGAGGGGGTGCGTTAAGCTTCCTTCCATTAGACAAATGAGCTGGCCTGAGCTTTCACATGGTGTGGGGTGGGGGTCAGGGGGGGGAGTAATGGCCTCTCAACGTGTAATTGCTCTATTGTTTTAATATGTTCTCCTGTTTTTTTCTTTGAAACGAACAGCCATCGTCTGCATGCTAGACACAAATAGGTCTGCTCCATTAAACTAACTCAGATGAGAGTGCGGGGGGCGGCACAAGTGGAGACGAAGGAACTGGTCTGGCAAGAGGACTCGGAGTTGGGCTGAGGCTGTCAAGTGACGGAGGGCCAGCAGTAATTCACCAATGGCGGCAGTCATTTAAGGACACCCCTCATACACACACACTTCCCCTCCCCCAAACACTCCCTACCCCCTTATCCCACATTTGGAGGGAGGTGACCTATGTAAAAGGGAGAGGCTTCATTCTCCACTCCTTTAGAGAGACTATTTAACCGGAAACCCAAAAAAAACATCATAATGCTTCCACTGACAGATTTCATTAGTAAAGGCCATTTTAATCCATGTGAGCATCACATTTTACTTAATTATCTAAAAGCCCTTTCAGTGATGAGAGGCGAGAGTTTCACATGGTGGATGTGATGGGAAGCTTTTGTGTAAGTTCTCAGAAAACCTCTTTAGAAAAAATATTCTGTAATTATATTTAAAAGGGAAGAAATTGATCTCATATTCAGGGGTCATGTTCAAACTGCCAGGCAAAATCTGATTCATGAGCATATCCGATTGGAATCTGATCATATGTAGCAAGTCTGAACAGCCAAAAATCACACAAATACCATTTCAAACCACATTCGTATTCGCAAATACATTTAGGTCTGACTACTCAGGATTCCAAGTATTTTTTCTTCCGTCTCTGTCTGAAGTAAAGTTCATGTATTCATCATGCATACAGGAAACATGCTAGTTTGGTGGCGGAGGGACCCGTTGATGAGTAGTGCAGGCAAACCTCCTCCACCTCTAACGCTCTCACTCTCACTGTGATAAATCCTGTGCCACAGCTACACATTGCTACGTGGCAAATTAGTAAGCTAATTTCATTTCCCTCCATTTTGGTTTGTTTGAACATTACTTCCGGATGCAATGTCAGTACTATAGCAATCGATGTAGATAAGACTGAAAATTGCCACCTGGACACACAGACCAGATCTGATCACTTGCAATACATAATGTGGACAGTCAATCAGATCAGATTCTGATCGGATATGCAAAAAAAAAAAGAAAAACGGATTTGGACTGACAGTGTGAACCTAGCCAGAGACAATAAATAAAAGATCAGATATTTTACTTGTCTTGCCAAACTCAGCGAGAACTGTGATCTTAGAGGAATAACAAAAATAATTTAAAGTAATGCTTTCAGCTTGTCCCTATGACACTGACTTGCTTTGAACTACCACTACTATTAGAAAATCATATACAAGTCATCACACACACACACACACACACACACAGCTCAGCAATAGAAAACAAAAATGACGCAATACAGAAAGCCTGTCACCCACAAACACAGCATTCAGAACATCAATTTTGGCACTGAGTCAGTGTCTGTCATCCAATCTCACTAACAGCTTTGTGTGAATCCGCATCACCTGGTTCTGCTGATTTTAATTATCAGAATGATTATTGGCAGTGGACGTGCACCTGGCAACGGATGATAGTGGTGACAGCAGTCGCCAATATGTGGAACTGGAACTTATTTAATGCCAAGGTTCCATTCAGTACTTAACTTATTATGGAAACAGTTCCATATGACTGACCGCAGCCAAAGTCATTCTCATGCATGTGATGAGCTAGTGGTGGTTGCTGAGAGCATGATAGGTCCATCTAGTTAAACATCACCAATCAATTACTACATAAACAATCTAAAAGCTTACTTTTGTCAGAAATTATTTGAATGAACACTTATAATCAAATAGCAACAATGCTCACATGTAAAATGTGAGAATTGCATTTTAAAATGGCAAAACATAAATGCTAAAATTTAAAAAAGAAAGTTTTTTTTTATCTCTAGTCTATATATCGTAGAAGAAAGAATCTCAAAAACCAATAACTTCAAGAAGCAAAAGTACCTTGCTTTTCCATCAAAGCAGGTAACCCAGTGAAAGACTGCTCTCTGGATTCTTTTAGCACAGCCCAACTACAAAGCACATGACTGAAAGGCCCTGCATGACACAGTAAGAGAGAAGAGAAATGGTGCAGAATCTCTTGCAGGAGAGCACAGGCCATAGGAATTACAGGCCCTAAATCACTATTGAGTGCCTAAGGATGCATAAGCACGGGAAATAGGATTAATGGTGAAGCTAATGTGAGGAGGTAAAAACCCTTTAAGGACGGCGGGTTATTCTCATGGCATTCTTCGTTGTCTTGCAGACGGAGGCTGAAGTGAGCAGGTATTATCTTGTCATTTGAATCATTATGATCCATTCATGCCAACACTTTGCAGAGGGGGAGTTGTGAGTTTTCTGAAGTAGACTTGAAAGGGGTTGAGAATGCACAAGCTTTTAAACACCTGCCTAAAAAATCCATACGGTGGAAAATTATCTTTAAAATAACCCTTGATTGTATTAAACTTTTTCTAATGCCCTCTCTTTTATATATAATTAGGGACTCCCAAACACTGTCTACTGCTATCTTTAAATTGACTTTCTATGGACTCCTTACTAAGACTTAACTTTTATATTCACAGCAAATCACCACCTTCATCTTTATATTGACATGGTTATGGGTCTCAAAACTATATTTACTCCACTAGTCAGCTATTTATTCAACCAGTGTACTAATCACCTAGAATAACATTGTAGTCCTTATTTACTTCATGTCTGAAAAAATACATAGCACCTGACACTCGCCCCAACACTTCAGAATGCTCATCTACAGTCCTGGAATACAAATAGACATCAAATATGCAGCTTGAAGAGCTCTGCTCTTTATCTAGCCATCTCCCCTTAAGGTTGCTCATGACCTTTTAAATTAAAGGAAATACCTTCACATGGATGTTCTCCATCTGGCTAAAGGAGGGAGGTTTACCACACTGAATGGGGGGTTGATCCGATCCTGTCTAATCCACAGACAGTTGAAAGATACCCCTCCTCCCTTCCTCGCCCTCCCCTCCCCTCCCAATCCCCACTCACCCAGCACGCACTGAGGGCTCCTTCCCCAAACCCATCCAGACCTGTCGGATTAAGTCCTCCCTGCATTTTAACCACATGGGCTTAAGAGCAACGTGGACGCCAGCGAATACATCCCATTACCCTCCCTGCCCAGATTTGAGTCCGGGATCAAATTGAGCATATGGTTTCCAGGGACATGCCCAGGCTACTGAAATGACATTGATGCACCTCAAACAAACGAATCTCCACCGTTTACATGGCATGTACACTGGGGGCATGCATCGACTGCAGTAAGGTTTCATAAAGTCAAATAAAAAAGGGCTTTTGGATCACATATGAATAATACATTAGTATGTTTAACTAACAGAGCAGGTACTTTGAAATCAGCAAATGCTATCTAAAGGAGAAATAGGCTTGCAAGAGTCAGTTGACAGAACTGAACTTCCTCGCAATAGCAACAGGGACCTTCCACTGAGCCCCTGCATTTTCTGTTCACCTTTAACCTCTAAATTCAGGAGATGAGTCTGTGCCAATTATAAACTAACAGAGCAACAGGGGCTAACCGATGCACCCCGTAACCCCTATGTGTGACTCAGAAGCTGATTGGTTCAGTTGGCAAAGCAAAGGGGCAAATCTCTTTTCCGTTAAAAAGATCTTTGGGGTCATGTGAGGCCCAAACAACAATCCTGCTATGTCCCCATTTACGCCCCTATATCGGACTACAAGGCATGGCAATACAACACGCTAACCAGATTTACCAGAACTAAAAATATACCCCCAACACACCTTTTATAAACCCAAACAGTGGAGAGAGCAGATGAGTGTATACTATAGTATTCTCATCATAGTAAAGGAAATTGATAACCAGCAGCAATCTCATTTTAGTCAAGCTGATGAGTATTAAGAATGAGGCACAAGCCAAAACAATTCCTTGGTCCTCTGAGTTGCGTCTGTCTATGAGCTACAATCTGCTTCAGGAACTATATGAAAAATCTGTCCTTTAGTCTCCAAGCCATTGTAGACACTACTCAACACACAGGCAGGCTACCTCAGATTCTTCAAAAAGGAGATTAAGCCTGGAACACATTTCAGGAAGCGTTTAAATAAAGGAACACAGTCACAGAGCAGCCACATCTTTCAAACATTTCAGAGATTTTCATTTTCAAGGGATGTTTAATTTGATATTTTTTAAAGGTTGGTGACCCCAGTGTAGCCAGACGTTCTGTAGTTAATCTCTGTGCGCAATGGAGCAATTAAATAAATACTGGGGCTTTCGGGTGGCAATGGAGTGGAAGAGCTGCAACAATAAGGTAAATTGGAGGCTGTGCATAGATTTTTTTTTGCCTTTTGAAAGCACCTCTCTCTCTCTCTCTTTCTCTCTCTCTCTCTCTCTCTCTCTCTCTCTCTCTATCTCTATCTCTCTCTCTCTCTCCAGAGCTCCAAAAACACAGCAGAGATCACTAAGGAGAGGTACTGTGCCTACACCGCGACCCCGCAAACTGTGATTGAAGATATAAATCAAACCTGTCGCCGAGATAGATTCATATCTCTCAGGTAAGCAATGCCAACGGAGCAGCAGTGCTCGGTAACTTAAACTCGATTTCTGTGAACAGACCTGGTGGCATCTCGCACCCAACCTCAACGCCGCGCATACAGGGAGCCCATTTTAAATGATTAAACACTGCAAAGGTTGATACAGGTTTCTTCTAATACAAGCTGTCAGCTGAGTTGGCATGAGAGACGGTACGATAAAAGCTGACCCCTACATGTGGGCAGCACAAATGTTTTAAAATAAACATGAGCCTTGAATAATTAACTGTTTTGCATGGTGTAACAAGTTGTTGCTTTACTCTTAGCTAAACATCAACCCACTTTTTTCACTTCTTCAACACTTTTCACCATTTTCTTCCTGTTTCAAAGCTGGGATCACCTGTGTAGGAGGTTGTGTTACTGGAGTGTGCGTGTCTATGTGTGTGTGTGTGTGTGTGTGTGTGTGTGTGTGTGTGTGTGTGTGTGTGTGTGTGTGTGTGTTTGTGTGTGTGTGTCTGTGTGTGTGTGTCTGTGTGTGTGTTTGTAGAGGTGACCATATAGTTCTCCTGAGAGAAGTATTTGACTGCCCTGAAATAACAATCGCCCTAGATAAGAACAAGAGCCTGCGCATACACACACACACACAAACAAAAGAAACGATTAGAAACTTTCCGCCCCCAAAAACAGGTTAGAGGTTCTCCAGTGGGTTCTCCGTTTCAGCCCTCAGGCGTCTGTGATAAAGGGAGGCG
Source organism: Clupea harengus (assembly GCF_900700415.2). Taxonomy (NCBI): domain Eukaryota; kingdom Metazoa; phylum Chordata; class Actinopteri; order Clupeiformes; family Clupeidae; genus Clupea; species Clupea harengus. Next base: position 13,585,147 of record NC_045170.1, read on the forward strand.
AGGCCACAATACAAACAAAAAAGGTTCATGCAGTGTGTGGACCACAATGGCGTATTCTTCTTCAGGTGTCCCGGATTACAGAAATGGGGATCATGTGGGTGTGTATGAAACAAGCTGTCATGTAATCATGTTTATTTTCTGCCGTCTAACTTAAAGAGCTCTCAACCTAATCTCTAACCTTATATGACACCCCGCTGACTCCTTGGCAATCCCTGGTTGTGCTGTATGTACCGTCTGCTCTCTCAAAAAAGCCCCTTTCTGCTTTGAACATCTGTGGTTCAGATGCTTATTTGTATGTGTTGGATCTGGACGTCCTTACCTTAGTCTGTCAATGCTGCAAAAGCCACAAGCAGAGATGATCTTCAGTTCTTTATCCTTGCCGAAATGCAGACCCACGGGCATTAAAACCTTGTGGCCCTTGTGAGCTTCTTCAGTGTCTGTGAAAAAAAAGTGGCATAGAAAGGGAGATAATTACAATTTGTTGACACTACAGTGAGGCAAAATGTATCTGAATATTGATGTGGACAAGATGAGAGCTAAGATGCTGGTAGCTTGTCAGAAAAAAAAATCAAGAACAGCTTTAGCTAATGAGGTATTTGCTTGCTTGTTTCCCTATGCCCAACAGTTGTGGGTTATTCATTCAATTGAGGTCAAATGTTCACTATTAGCGTAAATCCAACTCACTTCTCCACTCAATAGCCCTTCAGTAAGCAGGTCAGTGGGTCATTTCACTGACCCCTTTTAACAGCCAAACCTCTTCATAATTGGAAGGCCTTTGTTCAGGTTTAAGAACTAAAGAAGGATAGCAATGAGGACCCAACTAAATGCAGCTCACACCATATGGTGTTTAAAGTGGGCAGAGGTTGTTTGAAGTTTCCAGAAGGTGTTTCGTGGGCAGAGCAGTTAGCCCCTCACGTTGCAGGGGAGCAAGGCTACCTTCCCACGTTCCCTACTTCCTGATTACGTTTCTAGGGAGACTTTGATGCAGCTGTTCTGGGGAGAGGTGTGGGCGGTGGGTGGGGGAGGGGAGGTTAGTTCACACACACACACACACACACACTGCTGGACAAACTCAGCATCTGAGTGCCAGAGGAAATGACTCCTTCAGCCTGCCTCTGTCTTCAGACAGCTGGCCCTGGATCAGCACAGTGAGGGATCATCCTCTGTGCTGAGGCAGGGAAGCAGCTTGGGCCGTGTGAACGGCAGAGAAAAGCAAATGTTAGAAAAAAAAACACATGATTGAAACCACTCAGTAGATCTAAAATCCAGAATGTGAGGGTTTTGGGGAATGAGTTCTTGCAAAATGAAGATCACCAAAAAAGCAAGGCAACAGGGGCTGTGAGCAACTCTGGGTCATGAAGGATGAAAGGTAGTCCTTCTACATCAGTCTCCATTACACTCTGCCTTGCAGAAAATAAATCATGGTTCTCAAGTTTAGTAGAGACACTATCAGCACGTGTAAACAGAAAAAGCCAAATAGCCTAATCAATCATTGTGTTTATTCTGTTAGACGCTGCTTTCTCAGAACCTGCCTGTGGGGATATTTACATGGCTGTTCTCATTGTGTCGCCTACTTTTACAGGGAGTTGATGTTGAGCTTTTCTGTCTCCTATTATCATTGTTAAAGCATGCTCTGAGAATTCTGTGACAATACTAATAATGTCTCGGCATATATGGGGAACACAACGTCATTCAATGATTTTTCTGAGGCACAGCTGTGTCTGTGTTCACCTTTACTATGCTATACTGGCTCAATAGGGAGCTGGAAATCAAACAGAAACTCAATGCATATAGCTCAATAGGTTTAAAAGGCATTAGAGCCATTAAATCTTCCTCTTAATAGGCAGCCATTTTAGCTGAACCCTTCCACCATTGACTTCATCATAAAAGGCAATTACAGGTTAAATAAGGTCAAATGCACTGGAATATATAGCCTGTGACAGAATTAGATCAATTTTGTTGGTTCCCTTCATCAGGACAGGGATTATAAAAGATGGAATATAAATCCTAGACCATCAATCCTCTTAGTTTTAGAAAAAGTGTAAAACACCAACAAACATTCCCAGGAATATTGTGTCTTTTATGTATGAATTTCATACTTATTCAAAGGTTTTGGGTGACACTGAGCAATCTCACTAAAAGGAGAAGGAGAAAACCCATTGCTTTCAGCAACTTAAAGGTTACGTGAGATTAATTGGTGTGTGCCGCTTAATCTTTTTTTCACATCTATTTTTTCTGCTCTTTTCTGTGGTTAAAAGAACATATTTTTGTGTGGGGGTACACATATTTCATGCTTCCAATTTCAACTGTGCACTGCTTGACTCACTGGTCAATTCCATCCATGTCTTAATTAAGTGCTTTGAATTTTAGCGTCCTGGCTATCATTTGCCTTTGAATCAGTCTTCAGAAGTTCCTCGAACCAAGAAACATTCTCATTTTCAAAAGCTTCTTCATTTTTTGCCTCACAGGATTTAGAAGACGAAGCAGGAAGCACCCTGCTGCCTAGGTGCAGTCTTGCATGTCCAAAGAGAAGATTATTTAAAATTATTCAGCATTTTCTGCAAACCACAAAATATTTCTTTATATGTATACAATAATATAAAACCTTGTGTCCAAAGGGAGGTAACCTTTGTAATTTTGGTCTCTCCTGCTTTCAAGATTTAGAATTTCTCCAAAAGTACATCCTAAGGTGAGCAGGTTAACAGTCATCGCAATGGAACCATCCTACCCTTTCTTTTGGGATCTGGTCTGATGGGTTGTAAAAGACTACAGGATTGTGGCTCTGTTTCCACGACAGAGTATTTTCCTGTTTTCCCCCAGTGAAAGCCTGTATCTGTGCATCGGCGAACAGTGAGGGGCCTCGTAATTCACAATTAGCCAAGCTTGTGGAATGTTCACATTAAGCTTGCTTCTGGCTTGTAGGTGTGCTCATTTGGGGTCCGATCTGAACAAAACCAAATATGCGACTAATCTCCAACATGCCCTCCATTATTCACACACACACACACCAACACACGTGCGAGCGTGTGCACACTCCTAAGCGTGCGTGCAAACATAGTGTTGAGCACCCTTCCTGACAAAAGCCACCAAAATTAGTCTTTGCCACAAAAGAATTGTGGCAATGAAAGATGTATACCTTTCAAGCAACTGAGAAATGTCTGCTTTATTTTTAAATGAAGATAAATACATATGAAGAAGTATCATGAGCTGTTCGGAGGAGTTTGGATTTAACTTCATATGGAAATTCTTTATAAAAATGCTATTCTAACCTGGACTGCATCTCATCCCAATTAAAGAGAAAAGGCATTCCAACTGCAAGAATGCACTGCAAAAAATAATAGATGCTTCTCTTCAATTACAATTTGATACTGAAACTGGTGCCTAATTGCACTAATTTCATAGTAGTCTTTAAGTCTAATTCCCAGCTCTGATCCAGTCTCCTGTTGCTAGATCCTGGATGATGACCGGCTAAGTCTACCTACTACGGACCCGGGCGATTAATCAACTACACATACCAAATGACCTGAGGACAGAGAGAGAGAGGGTATCTGTGGATGGCGCCCTGATTCACCCGTGGTAAAAGCCAAAGAGGCCATCTTGTCCTCAGATAACCACAGAGATCTGCAGGTGTTCCACTTACCCTTCAGGCTGTCTGGAAAACACAAAGGCTCTGTGTCGTCTCAGGTCCAGTTGAAAGTGAAAACATTCAACATTTGACAGGGTGATCTTTTTTGTTGTTTATCTACACTTCCGCGCATGAAAGCGGCCCAGTTTACTTTTATGTCTCCGACAGATGTTCTTTTTTTTTTCTTGTAAGAAGCTCAGCACAAATGTAATCTTTCCCGGGATCACGTGTTGCCAAAAACACATTCAAGATCCTTGGTCCAGGTCCCTATAGGCCTATCCTGGGGATTTCATGATTATCTGTATAATACCATTTGCAGGGCTACAAAGTCCCTTCAGGGGACCTGAACAGAGAAGGAGAGAGAGAGAGAGCGAGAGAAAAGGAATGTGATAGAGAATGACTGAGAGTGAGGGACAGAAAGAGAATGAGAGCCACTGAAAGAGCAAGACAGAATCGATTTCACCACGCTTGATCAAGTAACCGTAGTCTGTCTCAGACTACTGTGCTTTTTTTTGGCACCATACCTTCTGCCCTTATCCAGCATGAGATAATGAACTATATATCCCCCACTTTTCTGATCTTGTCCCAGCTCTGTGAACACACCATCTAACACAAGCTGGAGCCCAGGCCTGAGATTAAGGCAGTCTGCTGCTTAACTCACCTTGCTTCACCTTACCACCCAGTGACCTTACCACAGCCAGGGAAAGCCCAAGTGCCTGGTTTATTTGCCTGCTCTAACTACGGGCATCAATTCATCAGCACTAGCTTCAAAGCCAGATGGAGGGGAGGGCAAGGTGCAGGAGCCTCATAGAAAGAAAAGTGTTGAGTGTACAGCTCAAAACATCAGACTTATGCTATGAGGATTGGTAAAGGTCATCAGAGCAACAGCAAAGCAATGTTTTCTTGAAAAAAAAACACTGTTGTGGGCCTAAATGGGGAAAAACACAGAACAGTGGCTAATTCTCAGTACTTCCTAAGCCACTGTATTTATTTATTTATATGTGTGTGTGTATATAGTTTTATAAAACTTTAGTTTATTACAATAATTTAGTAACATGGCTAAATGTCATTTCATTGTCATTTTATTTATGGTATGCCATGCATTAACTTTTATGGCACCTAAATGGAACGACAAGACTCAATTATGAAACTTCCGTATTATAAATGTGAGTGAGAGGTTATCAAAAGGAATACAATTGAATACCTTGAAACTGCCACCCCACTTCTATGAAAAAGGGGGGCAAGACTTGTTTTGGACATTCCATCCAGATATATAATCCTCCCAATTCTTATTTTAGTGCCACCTCTGTGACCTCATAAGATGGTCGGGGTCAAAGGAAAGTGACAGTCGTTCATTTTATCTCAGTGGAAGAGAGACAGCTCAATCAAACCCCTCTGACAAGGCAGGAGCCCCAGTGGAAATATCTCATATGGTGGCGACATTTAATATAGACTAGTTTTACAATCTGGAGGTGGGAGACAGGTGCTGAAATGCAATGGCCAGCAGACAAGGTACATGTCAATCTGTGTTGGGCTTTCATTGTGAAAGAACAGGTGTCATCAAGAGAGAAAAAAAACTGAAAAAACAGACACAGAAATGTGTAGAAGGCTCTCAACAAAATGTAGAAAGCTGTAGGACTTCTGTGTCCTGGTTTTCTGTGCACTGCCGAAACGAAAAGACAACTAGATTCCATGAATTGTCAAAACCATCATATGCATACAAAGCACAGGCGCATAGATGCAGTACGAAAATAAATGAGATGTCTGTAAAGTGAGGTGTTCTCAAGAGGCATTTTGTCTCACTCCCCGGGCTCTCTCTTTCTCCCTCTCCCTCTTTCTCTCCCTCCCTCTGTCTCTCGCACTATTCCTCCCTCATATCTCATCCCATCTCTCGGGGACTGTGTGCATACATCAGATGTGATCGGTAATAGTTGGGCCTTCGGGGAGCAATCTTGCAGGCAGATGATCACACAGATAGGGGCCATTACAACTCCACACCAGCACAGCGCTGGAATGACTGATGCTCGCCATCAGCGGGCTCCGCAATGAATGACCTCCGACAGACCCAGAGGCGGGAGAGCTGAGATTGAAGTCGTACCTTCCACCACAGACAATGGCTGCCCTGATACTCCCTCTACTTTCAACCAATACTCTAATCATTGTTAACAATCGTCATCGTCGCCATCATTCATGAGTCTCATCATCTTTATTCACAGCTCTGCTCATTCAGTGCTCAAACATAAACGTTTATGAAGATTAGTTCAAAAACCAACAACACCAAGGGAGAGAATAAAAAAATTACACAAAAGGCTATGCTATGATATATATCTTCAGAAAGCTTGAGAAAGAGGGTGTATTTTATGCGGCTTTCTGAAAGAATCTACAGAGTGTGATGTGATGGTTAATCTAGATCATACATTATGAATCAATCGAAAGGCACAGTGTGTGGCTGCGGATGAGGGGCATGCACACACATTGCAGTGACTTGCAATTTTTCTGGTCATTCTCTTACTGCAGAAGTTGAGCCAGGCCGCCTTCCCTCTTTTTATGTGAAATATCCTTGCATACATTCACATTCATTTCCCACAAGTTGTTTAACATGTCTCTTTCTTCCTTCCCTTCTTTTTATGCATGCTTGACTTCCAGGGCAGGCTGTGGTTTTGAATGAATGGCAACTACCCACAAAAGTGTGTTTTTTGGAAGCTGGGGCAAGCTTCTATGGAGGCTCTCATAGATCCTCTGACCATCGTCAACCCCGCACGCCAACGGGGTTATAAATAGCCCCACAGACCTATCAAGAACATGAATGTGACTTATTCCCCTCCCCCCTCACATTCAGACAAAAAACAGATGTTTGGGTCGAGTCTCTAACAAAGACCCACACTCGCTTTCTCCTCATCAGGCATTTCCTTGCCTTTTGTCATACCTGTGCTAGCATCCACACTGGTTTAGCCAGCATGTGGTACATTTTGGGCATGACAATACAGTTCAGTAATTCTGCTTTGAACACTGGGTAGAATTTGTTTCCTCAGCAGACATATGATCCCTCTTTATCCTGTTCCAATTCCTGACATAGTGATCCTTGATACAAGAATTACATTTTCCAAAACAAATTTTTCTTCAACACTAGCAGTGAAATATAGGAAATACAATTTCTACCAGACAAGAGCCTAAAAGTGTTTGCATATGGTAGTACAAAACAGGCAGTGAATGTACTGTATGTGGTGGAACATACTGTCAGTTAAATCTATGTTTATTACATAGACAGATTCCTCTGTACATTTTTTGCCACAATTACCAGTGTTCTTTCACAGAACGCTCTTTTTCATTCCGTGTCTCATTCGTCTTTCCTCCTCTTCTTCCTCCCCTATAGTTGTTCCCACCCTTGCTCTGTGCGGAGCACGCTCAGTTAGTAAGTTCAGGACTCTCTGGAATTCTGTGGGATCTCTCGGCCAAAGAGCTGACCCCCACCATCTCTCACCGCTCCTACTCAAACATTCCTCACACACTTGGAACACTTCGTTCCGACGCAGTTGCCCTGCAAAGGCAAAGTCCTCGGCAAGAAAATGAGCAAATAAGTAGAGAAAGAAAACATGTGTGGAAATGAGCCAGTAAGTCACACAACAGACAAAGCAGACCAGAATGCCCATGCTAATACAAAGCTGAGAACAGTGCCTCTGTTTTGCTAACAGTTGGCAGCAATGTAAACTGGGGTAATTACAACCGCAGATAGGATTATTTAAACACTGCTCGAGGAAATGCTGCCTTTCTTCTGTGGTATGTGGTCCACGTTTTTGACATTGATTGTTTGGTACAACTTCCTCTTTGCATTACGTCTGTCAACTTCACTAAGACACACTGATCAGTCAGCCACAAGTGACAAGGTGGTAGCGTGTATGGACTCCAAACCAACAATTACACTGGTCTACTTTTCAGTGACTATATATGGCATTTTTCAACCAAAGAAAGAGGTTAATCAGGCTCCAAAGTACACACAAACACAATCATTTTTTAACTTAATTTTCTCTTCCCCTCTTCTTTCCCAAACAGCCCGCCCTTGCCATCCTCTAAACTCTTTATTTGCCAACAGCAAATCAATAGAGCAGGAAGAGACACACTATCATTAAGTGAATGAGAGAGTATTTTGGCAGGAAATCTGAAGTTCATGAAAGCCAGTATTGCCCTTGTGGTGTTTGGCAGGACTGGTGTGTCAGTTTGGCCCAAGGGGGAAAAAAGCGGATATGGAGAACATTCAGTAGCCTGAAGCATGATGTTAATCTCTGGCCCAAAATGTTTGCACTACATATTAGTCACATTGTAACAGATTCATGTCAAATTTATGTTATAGGCACTGATGGTTATATAAAACCATGCTAATTCATTACTTGTAGCCTACATATTCTCTGGATTTAATTTAATAACACTGAGAATATGTAGAACAAAGCATCAACAGTTAGATGGCATTTTACTGATCCATCTGAAAACATTACTGGACTGTTTTAAAACACAATTAGTATTCTGACAGTGCCACAATTTTTGGATGAGTGATTATTGACTATGTTTAGACTATGATTTCTAGTGCATATGGCTTGAAGTAAAAATGTTGATTTCTAATCAGATTTCATCAGTTGTCACAATGGTGTACCCTGTACATCGGGAGTGACCCTCTGTGTTTCATCATCACTCCAGCTCTTGCTGCCTCCATGACCATGGAGGATTTGGACTGAATTCCATCCAATGACACCTAGTATTCCCAGAGGACTTTCTAGATGTCTAACACTGATAAGGTAATTGATTGCACTCTCAGACAGTGTACAGCAGAAATGGTTGGGATTTGGAGATCAGCATTAACAGAAGGCAGAAATTTGATGGGCTTGTTTCTCACTACACCTGTCACACTGTGCCTTATTTGTCACAAAGCCTCAGCTAACGGTCAAATCGCCCCCACAGTACCGGATCTTAGGAGAATAAATATGGAGCAAAAAATATTCAACTGACAGGCAATTCTTCGTTGTTTTGGCTTAAAGGTGCAGTATGTAAGATTTAGTGCCATCTAGTGGTGAGGCTGCACATTGAAACCAACTGAATTCCTCTCCCTCTCTAAGCATGTAAAAGAAGCTACAGTGGCCATCAGGTGCCAGAAAAACATGAAAGGCCCTCTAGTGCCCGTCTTTTGGTGTATCCAATCTGGCCTACTGTAGAAAAATGGCGGACTCTGTGGAAGAGGACCCGCTACCTATGTAGATATGAAGGGCTCATTCTAAGCTAAGGAAAACACAACGATTTGTAGTTACAGGTGATTATACACTAATGAGAAAAACCTAATTATGAATACTTTATTCCATTCCAATACATCAACCTAAATCATCCATACTGCACATATTTCATATAACAATATGGCCACATATTAATTTGAAACTGGTTGCTAACAGTGTGTTAATATCAAACAGTACACTGCATTCAGCCCTGTAGTTGCAGCAGGTCCCAGTGTCCCAGTGTGGCCTTGTAAATAACTGAAGTTATTATGTACAACATATGCACAACATATGTATATTTCTTTATTATGGTATTTCAACAACTTGTAAAGCTTTGCCCAGAGGATGAGGAATTGGCTTGACAGATGGCAGAAACAGCAAATCAAACAGTGACCCACCATCTTTCAATAACCAAGCACTACCAAGATTCTGAAGTGCAAAGAATCACACAGCTCAGACATGTACTGTTGTTTCACCGAGGGTGTATAGGGATTGCAGAGAAACTACATGATAGGTTAGAAACTTAGGTTCGAGATGGCAATGCCACAGACCTTTTTACTCCTCCTCTCTAATCACAATTGAAGCTTTACACAGGACATCAATATATCAACATATAATGCATAGAAACAAAGAAGATAGTGGCATCTTGCTTTTGTTTTTGAAAAACGAAGCGTTGTAGGATAACCCACAGTATTCGGCTTAAAATGCACTGTCCGCACTCCCAGTAGCCATCTACGCAAGTAATTGAAGCCATTGTTTCCTCTAGCCTATTACAGATGGCCAGACGTTCAACATTAAATCGCCTCTAAATCCGCCCTTTGATTGCGAAACTCCGCGTTGAGGCAAAAGATTAAGACAAAAGGCGAGTCGCGCGATAGCGATTTTTGAGGAAATAATGGGGATCCCAGTCACTTCGGTGTAAGTGGTTTAGCTTTGTTCTAGCCATTCCCTAATATAACATTAGGTCTATTCAAGCAACCAAACCGGGACTTTAGGACAGGGCAATCCCCCGCGACAACTTTATTTCAGGAAAACGACAAACTCATCTGACTTTAAGCAGTACAGAGGCCCTAGTAGGGACCCTGACCCAGTGTTGTTCTTGTCGCAAAATAAGAACGACATCGTAAAACTAACCCCCTGTAATTAAAATACTCTTCATAGATAAATCAAACAGGCATAGGCTGTAGGGTTCTTCAGTTAAAATCGTGATATGTGTCGGTTGGGCGTAGAATATGTCCTAAAGTGTCCATTTTCGTATTGTGTCTAATTTATTGTCACTGTCACGGGCTACGACATAGGGTAAGAGAAAGATACAATGAGACATCTGATGTTTTATCAGAGGTAGGCTTATAATATATGATTTACACTTGGAATACTGGCTAAAGTAATGAGATGTTGACTTTACAAAGACAAAAAGAAGGAAAAAATCTAACACTGTTGTCCTCACGCTATCGATAACAGCAGAACATTTGGCTATGCGCTGATTTGATGCCCGCACAGAAGCACACACCTTAAAGGTGGCAAATTAGTGCCTTGTGAAACCGATAAAAGCACAGATTGGACCTCGTATTCGGAACCACCTGGCGCAATTTCCAACACAATGTTTTGGAACTGTCTTTATCTGTGACTCTCTGCCTTTGCGAGCTATATTTACAACTCAACTCGGTGTAATATAAAAAAAAAATTAAAGCCTCACGTTACCAGAAGTTGCCCTGTGAACAGTCCGTATTGTTTTGAGATCACGGTGCTAAGACTAATCACTCTGACCGTAAATTGTTCTATAAACAGTGCCCTAATATTCATGTATGCTCGCAGGCCATGAAAGGTAAACTAAAGACAATGACTGCATATACATTTAACATGGGACCAAATTAGCAATCTTAAATCTTTCCGTATTGCATTTTTTTTGGTTTAGTTTTTTTCAAATGTCAAACCTATTCTCACGTGACAACTCGTTGACTGATCCCTCAAAGCTGTCAGTGCCGCCGCAATAACCACGGTGGACCGACTTTTACTCTGTTGGAGCACATTAGTCTCGGTAAGAACTTCGCTCTTCAACGGAACACAATTCGGGAGAAGAGCTCCACTTCTACTCGACAGTAACGTCTAAAATAGAGGTAACGCTGACCTGCATTCAACAATAATTTCAAACTGGGCGAAGATACGCGGCACAATGCAATACAATGCCGTTTTGAGCGGACAACCGATGCTGCTGTCCAGTCTTACCTTGTGTCCTGGTTTTAGTTAAAGACAAACGTTTTTTAAAGAATTGTTAATCCAGTAGTCCTGGTGTGAAGAGGAGTGAGAAGAGGGAAATCCGTTGTTTTGCCTGGTAAATGTTTATCTTCTGTCAACAAAAGTCACCGACACCACATTACACACCAGCGGGCAGCTGAAGTTCGAATTGACTGCATCTGTGGGCTTGGAGCTCTTCCACCAAAGACACGCCCTCATTGTTTGCATGAGTAAATCGTCCGGCCAATTAGGAGCCGCAGGGTGGTCACTTACGGATGGAGTTTCCCACCCCTATCTAGTAATGGTGCAACTGTACGTTACAGTTACATTTTTAAAGAGTAACAAATTGCTAAATGGGTCCCAGTGTTTTCATACACCATAGTTCATATCTGAGCGCATTGCAATATTTTTCTGCTCCTACCGTTTAGCAAGTAGCCTACTGTAATGGCTATTAGTATGAAAATCAGTGATATATTTGTAATAGCGAAGTGGATCTCCATCCTTTATAAATACCTTTATTAAAAACTTTCCTTAATTACACATTCAGCATTTTAGAATCATTACGTTTAGACTTGAAGCAGTCTTCATCCATTGTTTTGGTAGCCGAGGGTTATGCCTATTCACATCTGTCTGTGTGACCATAAGGAAGGAAACTCAATGACTGTTGTGAACTCAGGAAGAAGCCAGACGATGGGTCACACACTCTCCGTAAAGCCCTAATCTGTAAAGACAACAGAGGTGGCTGTGGGAGAGGATGTCACAAGGGCTTTAACACTGTGCAATATATCAGCCTTTTTGGTCCTTGGGTGGGGACTGGCATCTAATTCTTTCCCTTTTTTGTTTGCTTTGCCTTGCTTTTTTTTCAAATGGGCAGGTTCACAAGTTCACCATAAGTTTAACATAAACAAGGCAGTGGCTAAACTGTCTTTTTTGAGGGACACCGATTGTTTCAGTCTGAAGTGAAGATAAATATATTAAGATTCACATCACACTGTGACTAATAGCTTTATAATAACAGACAAGTGTGATCAACAAATCCCTGGTGTAATTTTTTTCTTTACCACAAAGCCATTAAGTCAGTGAATCTGTGGTACTTAAATATCTTAAACTAAGGCTATCCACAGGAATTCAATTATGCTACAGCAGTTCGGATGAAAAGGGCACATTCCTTGTGAGACATATAAATATAATAATTTTTAAATTCAATAAAACCTGATGAGAATGGCAGTGATAACAGTATTTTCCATAGCCATTTTAACAGTACCCCCCACCCCCACCCACACACACACACACACACACACACACACACACACACACACACACACACACAAGTTAAAATAACATGATCAGAATAACAGCTTAAGCCAAAAATAGTATACAGATAATTTGTTGATTCCAACTCATTTGTAAATTATGTGATGCAAACTTTTCGTCTGCAAATATTACCATGTCTTTTTCATACAACCAGTACATGAGTTATCCACATCTTCCTAGAACTGTAAAGAAAGGGCGAAAACTGTAGTTCTCACTGGCTCATTCTAATTTGATTCCATTGAGGTATTTCAGGCTATTGTTAAGGCAGCTACTGAGGCATTTGAAGTCCACCGTGACTCACAATTCAATTTGTGGTCTAATGTCCCAGTGTCCCATGCTTATTTTCTCTCATCTGATGTTTTGTGAACATACCACTAAATTAAACCCTCACATCCCCACACCCCAAGGTAAGTGTTCATCTGACTTTATTTGCAGTGCCTTGTATTCAGTAAAAGCTATTCATCCAGATTACTTAGTATCACCCCAAGGGTAATCATCATTTTTTGGCAGCGTATTATGGATCCTTACCAGGTGTTCTTTGAATGGAGGAAAGGGGTGCTAGACATGACAGACAGCTTCAGATTGAGAGATCACTGGTGAATGCATTTACAATTGCATTGTTTACACAGCTTTTCTTGATGTAGTAAATCCAAACACTTATATATTGATGCCATAGCAAGTAAGGTCTTAACTGTAATCACAATCAATTCATATTTATGTGTATCCTTGTTTATGATATGTTTTAAACAAAATTCAATTTTTCAAAATTCTGTTTTTTGTTTTACTGCAATAAGATACATTATGTAGTTTTGGTCTCCTAGATCTTTGATTGGCATCAGTTGATTCATCTGTGGTGTAACACAATCTATACTGGATATATTAACACTTTTTTATTATACTGCTCCTCAGAATGTTGCAAAAAAGTTCTGTTGATTTGAATGGGCCCACCCCAATGTTCGGAGGTCTGATATTTCTTTATATTGACCACTGCCATTGGCAATGAGTTTTGTGCTTCCAATTCACATCTTTCATATCATTACGCAAGCAGTCCATTCACTTAACGTAACGGAAATTCATTGTAACTTCAAGTCAGCAAGTCAGCAAGTCCAATACAGACCAGCGGACTATACATTATCCCTTACATATTTCCATACAGATACAGTCACACGCTGAAAACACAACTATAACAGCACTTAGAGTTCTGGAAATGTAAATGCTAGATACTGTAAACACATTGATAAAGAGACATGCCAATATATTAATGTTCATGAATGTTCCAGGAACAAAAAATGGAAAATGCATATCCAGTCAGACACAACTATGTGCAAACAAGCATACATTAACATTGACCACTGTACATAAAACAATCGCTAGGAGCTACAAATGCTCACATAACGGATTTCCTTTCAACCACTTCTTTAGGCTTTCTTCAAAATCAGCAGGTATTGTGCTTTTTCTAATGTCGATTTGAAGACTGGAGGTTTGTACAGCTTGTACAGACTAGTACAGCCCCCTCTGGTTGACACTCTTGCATTTCTTGTGTTGTTTTTACATGGACTCACAAATAGTTTCAGGTGATATTACATTGATGATACAGTATGTGAATATATTTTATGGATCATTGACATTGTTGTTGTGTTTGCTTGAGACTAGGTTGTCAGTTTGGCTGTCTCTAGTCATTTCACTTCTAATCAAATTTAAAATGGATAAGATTCTGTTTCACTGTTCCATGCACATTTAAAATATGTTTTTAAAGGGTAGGTTTGAGTCAATAAATCATCCACTATTTCAAGTTTGTTTTGTCCTTTTACAATTATCTTAGGCTGCTGAGTATTACTTTGCTTTGAGGTGAAGTATATGCAAACTGTTTCTGTGATATTTAAAGTTAAACAGGAATACCGTAGTCCAGCCAGTCAACTATTTGGTTCATAGTTCCTGTAAGTTTATATTCAGCTTGATGTTTTGTTTTGGCATAGATATAAATAAAGGAATCGTAAGTATACATTTATACCCCGACCACAGGGCACACTGAGGGCAGATCATTTATGTATATACTGAACAATAAGGGGACCCAGGATTGAAGCTTGGGGTACCCCTGTATAACATACATTATCTACAAAAAATGATGCCATTGATTCTGGTACAGTGTTTCCATCCTGTTAGACATATATACATGCCACCACATGCCCACTTACCATGAACACAAACATGCAGATTAATTAGACAGGTGGAGAAGTTAATTTATGTTTATGCCTGAGACCTCATGGAAGTGTGATGTGATGGACATGTCAATATATAAGACAAGTTGATGAGTATATACATGTTTATTTCTGAGACCCCATCGTGCACACATGAGGTCATTGTCCATCACTTTTAAGAGCTTTTGTCCTTATTTTTCCTTTGTGTAGCACTGTAGAATGCCTCCCTGAGGGCAGTACTTGTTGCCTTCTGAAGTAGCACATGCAAGATATCCAAAGACTTCAATTAGGTCACCCAAAGGGTATATGTAGTGTAGCTTTTAAGCAAGGAGTGACACACAACCCTATGAGAAGATAGGGAGTAGTTGCAGTATCCTGTAGCTCATAGCTTTTAGGTGGACCACAATAATATGTCTCTCTTTACTGCTGGATGCTTTGTGTAGAGGAAAAGAGGAATGAAATGAGAATTCCCCTACTGCCTGAGAATAACTTAAACCTTCATTAAAAATGGATCCTCTTTTGTTCCATGTTCCTGGTGTCAGACTTGTGACTTTCAAAAAAAGTTGTTGAGCATACAAGTCACTCTTCTAAAAAAAAGTACACAGTGCATGAGCTGCTGTTTAAATATGTATACTGTGCTTACCTCACTGTTTGTGGTGGCCACTGTGTTTGACCCAGTTGCAGGAGCAGGTACCCAAATTCACAAGCAACTTCTCATGATGAATAAGTGATGTGCATAACTGAAGTCACTTCACGGTGCTCTCTTGGGTTTCCTCTGTCAGACACTCTCCCTTGTTTTATTAACACCCCTCAGGGACACTGGCTGTCACGGCATCCATTTACAGCATGTACAGTATACCGCTGCAAACGACCTATAGGTAATAGCTTTCTCTCATGAGTGAAGTCAGTGGGTATGAGTATACTAAAGTCTGCACAGAGAAGCAGTCGCCAGGGTTAGTGACAGTCATACTCTGTTTACCAGCTTCATTACTGTTCCTGCTCATATTTGCTGTGTACTACTTGTGGCTTAGTCAGTGCTATATGGGTTTTCAACATAAAAACTATGGATTCAAGCACAGGGTTAATTGCATGTACGGACAATTGTATATGTTTTCCAGTATACAAATATCAATTAATTATTGAAATGCACACATGAAAATGTGGTTTATGTATCTCTCAAAATCAGGGTACTAGGATAAGATAAATGACTTACTTACTCATGTAAATTAATTAGCACGGAAAATCCAACTAATGATTGAATTCGATGTAGTTTTAAGCACTGTCATGACTTAAAATCTTTAGAATCTTTATAATCTGTCATAACTTAAAAAAGGCAACAGTTTGCATTGATTTTTTTTAAATTTGAATCAATTTGCTTAATTTCTAAGTCACTCTAACTCATTATTGCTTACTGCATGAGCTAAGGTAACCAAGTGATAATGTTTTGTTGTGGTGTGAAGTAACTGTATTATGTTGTTCTAGCTTAACCATTTTTTTCATTTGGTAAATTCAACAACATTTCTTCAGTTAAGCTAAGTTTAGTTAAACTGTTGCCTTGATTTTCCATTAAGCCAAATAAAAAAGATAATGTTGCCTTGATTTTCCAAGTATTACTAACACAGAAAAATGTTAAATCTGAATTTGTATTTGGTGGTAGCAAAGCCATCTAAGTGCAATGGCTGCTGGGAGGTGAAAGTGGGAGGAACTAGAGATGGGGTATTGTATAACTAGCCAATGAAGTTAGATCAAATTAACCATTCTCTATGGAATGGATTGGAATGTCCTTGATGTTCTATAATCAAATCAGATTATCAAACTCTAACCTGGAGCTGGGCCAGAGGCTTTGCTCATTTTAGAGGTTGAGCTCATTCACCTGCACTTCTTATGCACACACATTGTGAATATACATACACAAAGTAACATGCAAACACCTATATCTAGCACACTCTTAAACAAGCATTAGCATTACTTACATTCAAACATTCAAATCTGAGCGCCGTGGAAGCCAACACCAATGATCAGCTGACAAATAATAATATTTAGGTCAAACCTGCACAAGAGATTTTCCAAAATCAACTTTCATAAACTGTAATTTTGTTAAACACTATTTCATCACAGTGCATTCAGGGTGCCTGTGTTCCCCCAATGGCAAAGGACAGATATACATTAAAATGAACTGAGATATTTTATTTAAAACTACATCTGGGATAACATTTTACTGTGCATGCCATACAACTGAATGATAAGGTTGTCTAAACTGGGAAAAATGCATCCATCAAACTTGTAATTGTTGTTTCAACTTAAAAGTGTTGTGTAGATTCTAGAGGGAATGTTGAATTGAACTTGACACTGATTACAATTTCATTATTTTTTAGTTCTGAGAACTACAAGTTCTATGTAATTGAATGGAAACTAGTTCTAACAAGTAAGTAAAATGTATTTTCTTGAAGAGGATATACTTAACCCATAGTTCATTTTCTTCTGTGTAAGCCACAACAGCATCACATTAGTGTCTTTCCCATCTGCTAAAATAGAGGACGTACTTTTCCACTCTTGCCTCCCCAACCTTGTTGCTTGGCACTGAGACCCAGAGGAGCAGCTCCCACCCAGAGAGTCCCATTGCACTCTGCTGCGTGCGTGAGCTGCGAATTAATTCACTGAGTGGGGAAGGAAAGCAATTACTAAATATTTGGGGGCGGGGGGATGGGGGGGGCTTCAGCACTCACCCTGTTAGTGGTGGTCACCAGAGACTGCAAATGGGGAGGGTGCCGTTTCATTTTCCATTCAGTTTCATTTTCGAGGTGGGAATGCGGGAGGGTTCACATGATTCCAAGACAAGTGACACATAACTTCTAGATGGATTAAAGGGAAATCAAAACAGATTGGGCTCCAAACAACAGCTTTGTGAATCAAGGACAAAAGAGGGCAACATCTGTTGAGTCAGGAATGTTTCAACCTGAGCGTTTGTACAAGACTGTACTTTTTCTGTGCTAAATGGCGTATCAGCCCTTAAATGGGCAATGAGATGAGATGGGTTGTTGATAAAGTAGCCTTGCAGTGAACTAGTTGGATGGCAGAGTAACAACATCAACTTTTGCATTCGTGCATGAGCTGTAGGCACACCTCATTGCTCATTGTCATTTGGCCAGCTTTTCATCAAAAGCTGCAGTTGATTTTGCCCAATTCACATTCTTGCATCAAACAGTCTGCTTGAACGAACCTAATTCAGTTAGTTACTTATTGAAATGATACTTGTATTCATTAACTCATGTTGTAGTACATAGACTGTCACGGATGTTCTATACTGCGCAATATACGATACTGTGGTTTCCTTTATGCACATTCAGGGCCTCATTTACTAACATTGCGACCACAGCTTAATCTGCGCCTTTGCCAATAGCGCACGGTATTTTGCATCCTATTTATCAAACAAGAACATCGTCGTGTCATCTGCGCCTAACACCGCCCATTAGTGTTTTTTAGCGCTCCGCTAAAATAGGGAAGAAAGAGCCTATGTGTTCCACCATGGATGATGAGCTAAAATTAAAATTAGAGCTTTTGGTTCACGAGGTTACAGCAAACTAACCCAGGTAAATATAGAAAATCATAAATATTTCTCCGTTTAGCCCTTCCGTCCACATTAAAAGTTGTGATCACTTTGAATTCAAGACTGTCTTTTATTGGTGAGCTGATTTTGGGAAATTCAACTTTTCAGCGAACATTGAGTTTCTGGGTTGCTATGGTTACCCCTCAGGGTGCCTGTGCAGCTTCATATTAACGAGTTTATGTTCACAAGTTTATATTCACACATATTAACATGAGTTAATCACACACAGGCAAATGCAAACTGTTAATATGGTTCCCTAAGCTAGAGATAGCTAGGATAGTTAATAGCCAGGTTAACTGCTCCATAGCATCCCGTTAAATAGTCTGGTAGGAATACACGACACCCCTTACTTTAAAACGGCGCATTCCAACACTGAAAACCAGGCTTTTCAAAAATGCTGCCCTAGGCAGATACATTTGAAAACTGGAGTTGTAGTGTAGACAGGGCAGGGACAATTGAAATTTTCAGACGTTCGGTTTGCTTGAACTATGGGTGAAAAAACGGTTTAAAGTAAACCATACAATGAGCGGCGATTCTGGGTAAAGCGTGGCCGAACAGCTAGCTGGTGGGACAATTGTATATGCCTATATTAAATGATATATCAAATATAAACATTTAAAAAAAATAAAATTTCTGATTTCTGATTTCTCGCAGGCACATGGTTTTCATTTAGCAGCTGATGTCATGCTGAAACACCTCTTGTTTCGTTACTAATAGGGTACATAATTAGGCGCACTTTACGCATCTCCTCCCATCTCTTTGCGACGAACACCCACTTTCCCTTATACCCTCCAAGCAGCGGTAATCTAAAGTGCGCCACCTTTGTAAATACGGTTTTAGGTTTTTACCCGCTATTTTACGCCTGAAACGGGCGCAATCCTGTTAGTAAATGAGGCCCTCAGTCTTGTCCATCATCCATCATTTTACCCATAGCCTTCATACTGTTTAACTGTCTGACAATGAGGTATACACACATGTACTGGAAGAAACGTTCTGTATTTACAAGGTAATGTTATTTATATCAAATCACTATAGCTTAGTGGATCATATAAAGTAACTAATAAAATGTGCCATAGGATGTTGTCTCCAATAAAGTATACATCAAGATTATGTGCAATTGTGTTTCAACATGAACTCCCCATCTCATTTTCCATTTCATCCATAATCATGCACAGATGGACACAGTCGATTGGTCCACTCACAATATCAAAGCCCATAACCTTCCATTATGCTTTTAATATATCACAGACACTGCATCAGCCACAGACTCTCCAGGGCCGAAAAACGAGGTCCTGCTTTATTAAAGTGTAATCCACCAACGCTCTCTGACCTGACAGGCGCTTCTGGTAATTGCTCCACTTATAAGTCACCTTGAACAAGGAAGTGGGTATGCAACTGTGGGGAAAAAGGAGGTAGTTAGTAGGCTCCTGACACTCACCCAGACACTGCTGTTTCACACACAAAGAGGATGTGTCACTTAAAACATGGGCTGCCCCTAATTAAGGAATCTATCATCCATAGGAGAAGGACCAATAGGTAGTTGTGATCATATCTTGAAATAGCAATGAAAATGTTCAAACAGACAGTTGGTAGAAAGAGGCTTGCAGTATGAAAGTGTGTAAGAATGGTCACCAGTACATTGCTTTCAGTTGAACTCAATCCCAAAGTCACGCTCTCTGGGTGTCAACAGTCTTTCTATGCATCATGTGACCTAAAGAGTATTTATGTATTAGATACCCAGTGATTGCCTTTGGAAATGTATTTGGACTATACTGACATTCCTAGAGTTTAATCTATATATTTTCATAATCCTACATTTATCTCAAACCATAATATGCATTTAACCTTCTGAGTAACATTCTGGTTTACACATTAAGCATCACTAACCATTATCTTTGCTTAGCAGAATCACCCCAGGCTCACCATTGGATTATCTGATGCATTAAGTGTATGGCATCTGTCCAACAAGAAGGTCCGATTGTTCGCCATCTGGATGATTGACATATTTAGGAGGAAAAATGGAGGTCACTTGGGAGTGATGTTAATCTCATTGTCTTATAAGGTCTTCTTTTTCAGGGCAAATGCCACACATACAGTGTGACAATGTCCAATGACTTTGTGTTTCAACCAGGGTTTTAACATTTGACTATGGATATATGCATCAAAAAAAGACTCCACTGGAATTGGTAGAGCAAGTCACAGCCAACCTTGGGTGGCATCAATTATTCATGCACTGATGGCAGGAGAGTAAAATGTATGCACACTAACCCTGTATAGGCAGGAGAATATGGTGAAAGGAGAGCTGGAGGTCTGGGATAGAAGAGGGGGTGAAAGGAGAGGAAGACAGCTGAGGGGCCTGTGGCCCCAGTTCATGTGACTGAGTGACTGACAAGTGTCCCCAAGTGAGACTAAGGTGAATACAAGGTGAAGAAACCGCCTCATTTAAGTAAATATTATCAATGAAAAAAAACCTGTGGAAATGTGCCGCATACCAAAATGTAATATTTTGTTATTTAGCTACATTTGTTATTTGCCTTTCACGGACAGAGCAATACTCTGGAGTGAGTAAGATGGTCTCCCCTAAGTGCCTTAGTCCAGTGCTACCTGTCAATTGCTCTGACATCTCCATTTGTTCAACCGAGTCATTGTATGCAAATCATTATATGGGAAATAATGACCGTGATGCCCCACCAAATACTAATCCATGCTTATTAACTTTGCAATTATCTGTTTTATATATTTTTTGTTCATCTTATTACAAAAATAAACAACATGTTATAGTGTCAGTCTCTCTGCCATAAGCTGTCTAAAAGTCATTCATTTATTTGCATAAAATCCTCATTACACAGACTTGTGTCATTTATGCATTCTGAAATATATTAGCATTAATGACTAGCTTAATGTGTGTGCAGTGTAAGCACAAATCTAAATTTAAATTCAGTTTCAATCAACAGGGCACATTAAATGCGGGGCAAAGAAACTGCCTTCACCCACTTAAGCCTGAATCACAATGAGAGTAATCATTATCTCAGCGCCAGGAGTAGGACTGAAAGTTGTTACTGTATATGCACCCTTGCTCACAAGGGTACTCACTAGTTTTCTCTTTTTGTTTCATTGAACGATTACAATATGCTGAGGCTGAATATCAAAAAGGGGGCCTTTATCAATATGAGGTGATGTAGAAGGACCTCCTCTGTCCTCCCTAAATCTTTACTGTTTACATGTTGTCCTCCTGTAGCGGTTCAGAGAACAAGCCGGACCCTCATATGTATGCCCTGTACTGACGCCATCACCTGACTCATGATTAAAGAGGCCGTATGATTTCCTGGCTTGCCAAGTCTCCCGAGTCTTTGCTCTCAAAACATGCCCTTTGTTTCTTCGCCCCGTTCCCTGGACACTTGTGAAAATGTCAGGCATGTGTTCGGAATAGGCAATGTGCCACCGACTCAGCCTGTCACAGTACAAACATTTATTTTTTTACGTTCCTAACAGGGGACAAAATATTATTGAGCTCCAAAGGCAAAGTTTAGGCAAGGGCAAGAAAACTGATTTGGATAACCCCGTCCTCCAGCCTTCTCAGATGTTGCCACGTTACAAGAACTAGGAGTTAAAAAAAAAAAAAAGATTAAACCAGTTGCTTCAACAAGACAGGGGCGAAGGTGTTGGGGGTGGCGGCCGAAAACAAGCTGTGTTAATGAGCAAACAAATGGGGGTCCACCTTATTGATGGATTTTTAATTGGACAGTTTTGGCTGCAGCTCACTATCGGGTGCACGGGGCCTCGCAGATCGGTAGGGTCAGAGGGAAGAAAGAGGAGACTGCCGACATTTGTGATCATTAATTAAAACAACACTGCCACATGGTCACCCGCCCACTGTAACAGCAGTATTGGCACGTAAAAGCCCCTTTATAATTCAATAAGGGTTAATGGCTTCTCCTAACCTAATGATCATTTAAAGCTTGCACCCATCAGTCTGAAAATACACCTCAGGCTTATATTCACTCTTCAGGTCTTTGGTGCTGGCAAGGCATGTTGTTTTTGCCACAGTCCTCTAGAGGAACTCCTCAGTGATTGGTTGAGAAGAGTGTTTTTTTTATTTTTTATTTTATTTTATGTAATTCATTTGGGAACATACTGGAGTGTTTTCACATTAACTGGATGTGGTGGCACTTAGCTGCTCCTTGAGCAGTTAATGCGACCTAACAGATGTGGAACAGAGGGCTAACACTCGCCACCTACCCCTTGGGCGATCATCAAATCCAGTTCGCGTTGCCTCCATACCAGCCATGCAAGCCGCCAAACCCGCGCCCCTGGAATTTGCTTGCCATTCATTATTGACAACCCGCAGTGGCAGCCATGCCACATGCCCCACATGGAGGGCAGATGTAAAGCATGTTTTATGTATGCGGTGTCGGAAAGTGGGTTATTGTACGCACTGTAAATGCAGAGAGAGGTCTGGTCCATGGGAAGCCAAATGAGGAAAACAGCAGGGATCTACGGAAAGAGCAGGAGGAGCGGTAGCTTAAGCACATGTTTAACAACACAGATGGGACATGAAGCCAAAAAAAAGAGCATATTTTTTTCTCATTCTGTTTTTCATTTTTTGGGGGGGAATAAAAGGACTGGTTTCACATAATAAATTCCAACTTTTCTTTCTTCAGAGATAATTGTGTAAAAGCAGTCAGCATCCTGGCCTGTCACGACAAATAACCCGTGCTCATGCAATAATGATTGCCTGTTAATATAACAGCAGAATAACATCAAAAGCTAATGTAACCTCTAAAAGCAGACTAAAATCCAATTATGGAGATGCAGCACATTTTTAGGAAGACACAATGAGATATTTTAGCCTTGAAGTATTCAGTCTATTGATATCTTCAATGACTTTCATTGGTGATATTTCTCATTCAGATAATATTTTGCTTCTGCAAATTCATTCAACACAAATGTGGGGGGGGGGGGGGGGGGGGCGGGTAATGAACATACAACCCTACCAGACACTTCACCTAAACCAGCTACCTCACCCACCCTGCCACTTCATTCCCTCATAAGCTACGTTGCAGTGATAACATCAATTATTGACTCAATTATTGACCAAATACTCCTTAACTGTGCTTGACTTTCGTTAACTTCCTTCACATAGAGCCTTCACAAGTATGTCTTTCTGGCACAAAGCCTTGAAAGCATATTGGACATCACCCTATCCTTGAACCCAGCATTAAACTAATTGCAAGGACATTTCTTTTGCACAATCACTTATCTCTCTCCTGCTCTCGTGAAAGAAATCACCCACGTCTTTGCCAATTCCAGCTGGGTGACGGTAGAGATGTTTTTGGTTATTTCAGTTAATTTGGAATTTTAAACACAGTGCCCACCTGGTTCAGTAATTTCATGCATTTATAGCAGGTATCTCCATCAAGATGATGTGCAAAACAGTGTCTTGTAGTAATTAGTTTTTTTACAAAGGATTTTACTAAGGATAGATCCTGCCATATATCTTACATATCCCCTGCCCCCCGAAGAAATAAATGTGAACTGTTGCAGGATGAGTCAGCGAACTCCTGAGAACAGTAAATAAACTTTATATACTCGTCCAAAAACTTCGGTTTAAATCTCCAACAGAGCTAAGTCTGCAAACCCCATCACACCCACTTGCATATTACTATAAAGTCCGGGACTTCATGCTTCTCTTCCCCACTTTCAAGCAACTTTGCATTCTTGTACTGCTTCGACCTCCTGCAGGATTACACCCTAGGCGATGCTTTCTGATCCTTCTCGGCTGGACGCCTCTCCTCCACTCATACCAGACATGGGAGTTCAAGCATTATGTGCGCTGTCAGGTTCACAAGCTGTAAGGGTCTGGAGATCTAGAGGTCTATTACCGCACACACAAAGGACTCTCCTGAATTAAATAACTATTTGCAAAATCCACTTGTTTATCATGAGCTGCTGTTCATTCAGTGTCTGATGTCCTCGAAACTTGTCTGTCTGCTATTGTTTGGTTATTAATGTGTTTGTGTGTGTGTGTGTGTGTGTGTGTGTGTGTGTGTGTGTGTGTGTGTGTGTGTGTGTGTGAGAGAGAGAGAGTGTGTGTGTAGCAGTAGGCGAACACTCCCAGACCCTGATGGTGTATGGTTTCCAGGAGTGTGAAGAGGTGAGACCTCTTAGCAGGCTAAGTGGCGTTGAAGAGTTTTTTTATGAGGTAACATAAATATTCTATATACATACCATTCTCTGCCTGTTATTTTTTAATGGGACATAAAGCAGCAGCAAGATTTTATCACTGTACATAGTTTCAGTTACACACCCCCTTTAGTAAAAAATCCACATGCTCTGATGTATAATTTGCAAACACTAAAAACTTTCCAAATGTATACATTGGCTCATCAACTTACAGTATAGGGCTCCTCGTCGCCCGCCATTGTCAAAGTTTAATGTTTCGCTTATCTTGTGGTCGTTTATGTAGGTTCAGTGTCCTCAACCTGGCAACCAGCATGAGCTTCAAGTCTAAGTAGGGAGGAGGAGGGGGGAGGGGGGACAACTCTTTCCAATATTTTGACTTTGGACTGAAGTACCTATGCTTGCAGTGTTAGGTATTGTTTGTTTAATTAAATTGACGAAATACATAACAACCAAGGACAGGTAAGGGGATAGATGTGGATTACCATTTACTCGCATGATACTCTCTAGGCTTTTAAAGTTAAACATTAATAACTGGGCTTATGCTTCTGCAGATAAAGATGTTTTTTTATAGTCACTAGACTGTATGTGTGTTTTTTTCAGGAACTTGAACACCTTTGTATGCCTCATCTAAGATACATATCTAATTATTTTCATAAACTTGGGGCAATTTGTTTGAAGGTCTGGTGCTTTGAACATCTGCTGACATTAAAAAAAGATTTTAAAACTTTGCTCATTAAGGAAAAAATTGCACCACCATTTTCATTTTGCCCCTCATGTTGTGTACTTTTCTTTAATTACCATTTCATTATGGGGCATCACAAAAAAACAAACATAATCCTCTTTGATCCTTTCACTGACTGTCTGGTTTATTGGCTGCTCATAAAACTCACTAATGCATGAACATTAATCACAAATAAAGCCCATTTAGATACAAAGTCAATTCTGCAACTGACTTGGCCAGAGGGACCCTTTAGCTGGGAAGCATATTTTAAAACATCTACGGATTTAAATCTTCTTCCCCAAATCACTTGGATACCGAAGAAACTCCTTACAGCAGTAAAATATAAGAGAACCTCATAACCTTTGACCCTATCCAACCAGTATCACAGCACGTCTGTCGCTATAAGACATATATTATAGACTATGCATGATCACTATATATAGGCTACTGTATGTCATGTACATTACGTATGATCAGTGTTTCTGCCAACTATACATTGAAAGTTAGGATATGTCATTAATTAATTAATTAGTTAAAGTAAGTAAAGTAAAAAACAATGTTATATGTGTGAACAGTGATCATAGGATGTGTTTGGTTTGTCTGTCAACAAGCACCTTCAAGCAGCTTCTCTAGTGACAGTCGAATGCAATAATGCGCTGCTTTCACTTGCCATTATTCTCCATGATAAAGCCATCACATTGCCCCACTGATAAAGCTCTCTCTCTCCTGATTCATTAACAAAACACAGACTGCTGAAAAACAAGGGTACAAAGCATGGCCGATAATCTCAAATGAATATTAAAGGTAATTAAGACGAAATGAGGTAATTACACAGCTTGGAGACCAGCCAGGGAAGGTTACCTCTTTTATGCAAATTATGGGAATAACAATATAATGGTCTCGGCTCTAATTAAAGTCTAATATGTGCCATTTCAGGCGTCATCAGCACTCTAAGGTCTATGTTTATTCTCAATGGAATGACTAAGGAGGCCTATATCCGGAGGTTATCTAGTGTCTATAAGGTGTCTGGTGGGGTTGATGGTCCTTGATGAAGAATTTTGAGCTATGAGTGATTGTAAAATGGCTTGAGACCGCTGGATTGGTTCAAATGTTTTAAATCCTTACATATGCACGTACATACGTATGTATATAAGGATCCCGTTTTGTGTTGTTCTTGACACCCATTTCAGTTTAATAGAATATGTGTGCACTTTGAAGATGAAAGTTACAGAACAAAGAGAGAGCAAAACTGTTTCATGGACACAGAATGCAAAGCCTTCCTGTGGTGCGCAGAGATACACAACGGCAGGTTTAATCAGTCTCTACCTCTTTACAACTCACTTTTTATTTAGGGTCTGTGGCTAAAAAGTACATGATAGATCTTCAGAAGATCTTTGTGTTCTATATCAAGTTAACGACCCTAGATAATCAATTCTGCATTAAGGACCTGTGATAGGACACTGCTTTAATGCTGCATGATTAATGATGGCTGATTGCAACTTGTGTACAACAGAGAGTGCGTATTGTATTTACTTGTTTAATGGAAAAGTTACTGAACCATTCACCAGCTGTCCTGTCTTTAACCGGAGGTAATGGTGTGATCACGAGCATTAATTAACTTTCAAATGAAAAGTGTTGAAGACAGACTCTCAGATTCTAACCAAGTTCTGTCACCAGTGCCAGGGCTGAGCCCTTGTAAACATTTGACTGCGGCAGTATTCTGGTGGTATAATCTCCTGGTTGATATTCCCTTTAGTTTTCTGTAGTGGTTTGTCCTTGGGGCATCTTCATTTCATTGCTTAAACATGAGGTGCATTTTCATTTTACTCTAATTTAGAACCAGCAATTAACACTTGGCCACAGGTTCTCCCCATTCTCTGAAGTAAGTCTGTGCCTAAAGGGGACGAGAGTACTGGGATAAGGAGCTCATATTTGAAAGCTGTTAGGAATGGGATCGAATGCATTCATTTAGTCAAAGCATCTCGTCAACTGAGAATTAATTAAACTGAAAACAATAGTATTATATTATTTATAAAAATAATATAAAATTCAAAAAATATGAAAATACAATTCTCAGGATGGTGGTTATTTGATTCGCATGTTTCTCAAAAGTGCGCTTGGACCTTGTCAGTTCTCAGTTGACAAACTACAAAGATCAATGGCAACAAATGAAATTCTGGTTATATTTTGTTTCAGAATTTTCTGTCATTCCATTCAAGTCACTAGAAGCATAAAGGGATGTGTAGCCATTCTATTAGTTTATGTTCCTTTACCTCTCTTAGCTTGGGGTACCTCATTAATCTTTTAAACAGTGTCCATATCATATTAAGCTGTAAATATTGTGGTGGTGGTAGTATATTCATTAAGTAGAGTCTTCAACTGAATAGACTGTAGACTGAGTTATTATGCTGCCAAGTATTCAGCTAATTCAGTTTTTTACGAATAGACTGACTGATCACAATGATGAAGTGAAAAGTAGAGTCATGGTTGCTGCACTGAGATCAGTTTCATAGATCATTTGCTCTCATGGGTAATTAGAACGCATACAGGAAGGGAAACCTTCACTGAAAACCACACACTGTACACTACAACACAGTAAAAACCGTGCGACTTAATTTGAAAACCCTAGAGAGGTTTTGCAAAATATAATGTTAAATGCAGCATTTCACTGTGAATGTAATATCTAAGTCGTCTTAAGCGGGAATCCTAGTATCTATAATCGCTGGCAAAGATGTGATCATAGTTGCAATGAGGGATGTGATTTTTCTCAGGCTACATCTGAATAGCACCAACATAATCAGTGAGAGACGTGTGGTCCCACAGTATCTGATATGATTGATCCTGTGTCCTCGTCCTTACATGCTGTGCCTACTAGTTTTATTCAGTCAAACAAGCAGTGATACGTTCACAAACGTATGCATGCACACATACACACGCAAAGGAGGAAAAAGAAGAGAGAGCAAACTATCACTAACCTCCACCTGTTTTCCCATCTTATTGGGTCCAAAAAACATTTTAGTACATTCAAATATACTTCATTTTTACCTGGGTCCAGTATCTATAGAGCATCATAAACATATTTATACATCTTCATAAAGTATGCATAATGCATTATAGCGACTGACATATGTAAAGAGCATTTGGTGAATAAACAGCATTTAACATAAGGCAATGATGTCATCAGTGCCATTATCAAGAGGTATTTTGCATTCTGATACTTTGAGCTTCATAGGCTTACACTATTATGTATAAATAATTATATAGACGTATGTCAATCATTATGTTATTAATAATACTTTATAACCATTCATGAATGTGTTCATAATACTCTATGGACACTGCCTTTAAGTAACGTGTTACCCATCTCTCATTTCATTTGAAATGAATCCACTCTACATGAAAACAAAGTTAACAGAGAGACTTGAATGTCTCTTACTGACTTGCTGACAGAAATACTCAGGTCGACAGTCAGGTTTATTATTGGTTTAATTTGTTCTCCCTTCTCTTTCTTTCTTTCTTTCTTTCTTTCGTTCTTTCTTTACGTCCTTCTGTTCTAGACTCTGTCTCTAACGGACTCTCTTCACCCAAATGGGAAACAGGACTGCACTTATTGAACCTCCTAATGTTCAATATGAGGAAATCATATGCTGCCAATGAATTTTAATGACAGGAAATTGGTTACCTCTCCAGTGCTATGCATGCATGTTTAAAAAACTGTCTTATTGGATGTGTTGTCTCAACTATGGTCAAATGGGGGAAAGGCATCTAATCTGAAATTGCATGTGTATGACAAATGTGCAGGAAAACACATTTTTGATGAAGTGCCACAATATGTATTCATGAGGGCATGTAGTACGCCCTCTTCTCTAAAATTGGATCATGAATTTTTTAATTTGATGAGATATGGTCCTATCCATATGGTCCCTTTGGAATGATGTGGAAACAAGAAAGCAAAACTGCCAGCTATACACAGTGATTGCATGAGGTGAATACTTGAATATTTAGAGAATGCAACTGATTGGTTTAAAATCTATGGGATGATAAACAGACACTGAGTGATAAAATAGCCACTTTTTTTCTCTCCTGAACAAGTTGTGTCTTGTTGAAAATGAAATGCTGGTTCTTTCCGAAATAAAGTGGTTTCTGTGCACTGTGCCGGAGAATGACATTAACCTTGCAGTCTTCTTCTGAGGAACATAAAACATGCTGATACCCACCCTGTGAGTTTTTATCACTCATCAGGAGTCATGAGATTGTGTTCAGTAAGAATATACCATTTTTTTATATCTCAGTTAGAGGTAAATCAACACCAAGGTCAGAATCGATTGGTCTGGTAATGTGCCATGAGTTTCGAGTTTTCAATTTTGTCAGTAAATACTACTTCAGATTTCAGTTGAGTCAGATGATCAGGAGACCTGGGTCAGGTCACAAACATTGAGCCAAATGGTATTTCAAAAGTGATCAGACAAGTTCATAGCTTTTGTTTTACAGACACTTCTCTTTTTCAATTTGAAAATGAAATGCCCTGAACCCAGTAAGGCTTCTATTCTATTCTAATTCTATCAACTGAATTATTATTTATGAATTATAATCTCTATGCAGACTTTTACAGCAAGCCTCTTTGACAGCTGCATTATGGTCGCGACTTTTCTTTGTCATCACCTAAACCAATCCCTGTAGCTTGCTGATTTAACAGAGCAAACTTTTCTCAATTTAGGATACCCAGACTACAATCCAATTTTGAGCTAATTGAGTTGTCAGGCAGAGCCAGCCAATAAAACCAGGATGCTCAACGCATGCATTGAATAATTTGCTCTGCAAAGTTCAACTTTGTCCAAATTTCCAAAATATAATGTGTCGGGAGACGTGTCAACAAAATTCCAAAGGACAAAAAAGTTAGGGGAACGTGTGATCATTTGGATAGAAATAAATACTTGGGATACATGTCCCAGTTGTAAATGTTGTGAATTTCTGAAGCTAGTTAAAGTCATGTTGGTGTGAGGGCAGTCAGAGAAAAGATTCAACACAAAAAGACAAAGACAAAGACTTGGCCCAAACTTTAGACTAGCTGAAAAACCAACCAGAAGCAAACCAGTTGTTTTATAACAAGTGTTTTAAGTACATCTGCTGTAATGGGAGATGTGATGCCAAATGGTAAGCAGCTACACAACCTTGGACTATATTGGAAACTTATTATTACTACAGCATACAATGAGCACCCTGCTTGCATCAATTATGTACATGTTTGCTGCATATACCATGATTTTTTAAACAGTATATGCTTAGTCCTGGCCCCTTACCCATGATGTGCCCTATATACCTGGGTTGACATAAACCTCTCATGATCCTTCACAAAGGACTCACACAAATGGACTGTGACGAGTATGGAGAAGCGTGGTACTTTTAGATGATACGTTTGGTTGTGCAGTTTGGCGCTGACAGATGGTGTCTTCGTCAGGAGTGGGAGAAAAATGATCTTTGGTCGGACTCACAGATAAGTAGCCCATGTGTTTTGTTTTTGAAGTAAATTATGGGAAAATACAGTGTATCTTAAACACTTTCCTTTTGTGGAGGGGTTAAGAAAATTAAGATGTTTTAAGAAAGACACAGAAATGCCATTATGTGCTGCTATTGTTTCTCGGTTTTGCTTATGGTTAATGTTTCTATTACTATCGGTTTCTATTTCAGTTCACAGCATCCACACTTTTCACACTGGCTGCTCCCTATTTGTTTGCCTGAGCCAAGAGGAGACTTCTACTTTGTGCCCATTTCCTGTCACTTCCACACCTGGCTAATTCAAGTCCTTCCAGATTTAGGCTTATTCATGGAAAAGCTCTGACAAGGGCTACAGCTTGACCTCTAAGCCAGGCATATTAGAGGCTTTTTTGCTGTCGTGCTGATGTCCCTGAAATAGAAAGTGATTTAGAGGACACAGAAATGAGGCAATTTCTTTGTACCTTGTGCAGGAAGGTCTTGTGAGGAAACTGTTTTACATTTCTTTTCTAATCTACTGGCCCGGACTGATATTGATGACAGAACGTCCTTGTGGCTTTTCATGTATTGATTTAATACAGCCAGGGTGATATATTGAAATACACAGTAATCGTTGAAGAGTAAAAACAAAATTTCAGTAAACTAGAAATGAAATGTCTGATTTTTCCACTCTATTGAACACTGCCTGTGTTTAATTATACCTACTGGGATACTCTAACCCCCATGGAAAAAGTGAAAAAAAATCGAGAAAAAAATCTTACTTTCCTGAGAAGTAGAACTTAAGACTATAAAATGTCAGAGTTAAATTTAAATCTGTAGTGCTGGAGTTCAGGAACAATGAAAACTGTCTTGGTTTATATATTGTTTTGGGCTTCACTGTGTATGTGATTCAGTGGGCTTCTCTGACAACTCTACAGCACGTGTCATGGCAGTCAGGAATAAACCCGCTCATTAATTAAAGCCTTTGCATTCTGCAACGGAGACAGCAGGCTGCAAAAAAGAAAACGCTCTCCTGCCGTAATTGGACCACGATTTCCTCCATTTCTCCATCTCGGGGAGGGGGTAATTAAATGGAGGTGGCCAACCATCTGTGCAGGTGGGCAACACAGATTGAGCCCCATGCAGATCTGATTCTCGCAGTCAGAGGCAGATAACAGTACAGAGCTTCACCGTGCTCAGCTCATATGGACTGGAGAAAATGTACGTGTTGAACTAAACACTGGTCATTTCCCCTCATACATTCAGTGTTTTGTTGAAACATTCTGTGTTAAATGTTCTCTAAATAACACTTCACATATTTTCCATGTCAAATATTCCTCATACTTTCTTTAGATTTAATGTTTTTTCTCTGTGCATTGTGTATTGAAGGAAGAGTTATGTGACAACTCCCTGGTGTTATCTGGCCATTGTTCTTAGTTACCAATCAAGCCATGGGACTTCGCAGGAAATAGAGGTTAAAAACGGAGAAAACTCACATGCTGAAACAAGCACAAAAAAAAACAGTTCACTGCTTCATTAAAGACTCAATGCTTTAATTTCCTGAGGCAACACCTCAGAGCAGAAAGGAAGGCAGGAAATAATAAATACAGCTTGATCTTTGCTCTCTACATTATTATCTGAGGATTGCTGTATCCTAATAAAGTGTAGATTTCTCATTAGCTTTCACTTTTGAGAGTATTTGGAACATTACCACATCAAGAGTGAATTATGCATGTTCAGGGCTTTACTTACTTTTCAGGCTATGTTTACACGGAGCCTGGATTGCCTGAATTCAGAAAATTTTTGGATACTTTTTTTCATCGCGTTCAAAAAGAGCCGTGTCAATAGAAATCTGCGTTCACACGGAAACGCTGGAGCGGAGTGGTTTAATCTACTGTTACCACAGCACTCAAACAGGACTAGTTAGAATTGCGCACTTCGCCATAACCCTCATTTGTGTTAAGTTACTGTTTTGAAACTTCCGTCTGTAATAAAAATCTTTTCACGTCAGATTTGCTCACATAGGCTATTGCTGACACTTTTAAAAAACGGTTTTAAATAATGGTCTGATGCAAATAGATTAAACAGTGATAGATTAAAGTGTGGCTTGTTCATGGCATCCCTTTCCTAACAAGCTTCTTAACAACATCGATTTAGTTTATATTGTTGCTGTTATGAAGTGACGCAGTGGGGTTAATAAGGGTTCAGGCTGAGGTTGCGAGGCGTGGGGTGTTCCAGGGGGGCAATGACATCATCGGGTTAGAAAGTGTGCGGATCGGGCGAGGTTTTGAAAAGCATGCAAATGCAAAACGCAGCTTCACAGATGGCTTCTATTCTTCTTCTTGTTGTTTGTTGTTTTTTTGGACCCACACAAACGAGAAGGGGATGTGACGTGAACTGGACAGCGACTGGATCGGATCTCACTGTGGACACTGAAGACATACAGTATATTAATACAAGGTGTAACTATATCATATCATATCTAGAGACAATCTGACGCATGTTAATGTAAGGTGTAAAAAGACTCATATTTAGTTATATAGCCTACTTTCTGAAGTTCAGTCTTGAATTTCTGCATTGTTTCTTGTACAGACATGTAGATTTTCAAGATGTATTCCAGAGTAGATGTGCATACACAATTAATGCAAATGCGAATGTGTTCATGCAACTTTGGTTCAAGTGGTGTATATTATATACATCATATATAACCACTGTAATTGTAATGTCTATCCTGCACCACAGGAAAAGTTGTAAAGTTCAGAGGCTTGTGTAGAGTCAGTGTAATGTCACTCTCTCTCTCTCTCTCTCTGTCCCTCTCTCTCTCTCTCTCCCTCTCTTTCTCATTGTCCCTCTTCCTCTCCATGACAAAGGAAGAAACATGTCCATGTGGGTGTATAATTTACTGAAAATGATCATGTTGAATCAGTGCCAGTGCAGCTGTGACACAGTAACCAGCAAAAGCAGCACCATGTGTGAAATTATTTTTAGTGTGGTAACACATAAATGCAGCATGGCAGTTCTGCACATTGTGTTGTGGACACAGGGCTATGGTAGAAATTAGTGCTGTCAAACGATTAAAATATTTAATCGCGATTAATCGCATTTATGTCATAGTTAACTCAAAATTAATCGCGATTAATCGCACATTTTTATCTATTCTAAATGTCCCTTCGTTTATTTATTTTTTCCATCATTTTATTTTTATTTTAATGCCCTTATCAACATGGAAAAGTGGATTGGCTTGCTTTATGCAAATGTTTTATTTTATTGAAAACCAACATTGCCAAACAGGGCGGTACAAAATAAAATTATAAAGTGCACATTTCAGGTAAACAAGGCCTATAGTGCAGTTAAACCATGGCTTAATATTTTCTTTTTTTCAAGTTTGCTGGGAACATAGCAGTCAGGCCTCTTATTTCAGAAACAATGAACCGTAACAGTTAGGTTACCAATAAAAGGTAAGCCTACTACTTCTTTGCTTTCAGCCAGCTGCCTGTTGACATTTTCAGACAACAGTGAAGCTCGCTTCTTTTGCACAACACAACTTTTAAAAGTAAACTTTCCATTCAGAAGCTTTTTATCATCCATTTCGCCGTATCGCGCTCACCATTCACTCAAACCGTAACGTTAGCCTACTACACAGTTTGCAAGGCCAAAAAGAATGTTAATCTAAACATTTTAACGGCGTTAAAATGGGTTTGCGTTAACGCCGTTAATATAAGGTGACCAGACGTCCCCGGTTTCCGTTTTTGGTGGCCTGTCACCGGCTGGAGCTGTCCCCGGGAAATGTCCCCTGTTTTCACTGTGACCAACAACAGACCCGGGATACAAATTAAAAAAAGAAAGAAAGAAAACAATGACCAAACGTTTAGTTGCGTAGCCTACACGCCACGGGCTCAAACAAGCCAGCCACCAGCCAGGGGGACAAGCTCTAGCTCAGAGCTCAACGATGTTCTAGAATGCCCGTCTTTGTAGTATTTTGATTGGTGGAATATGCAGCTCGGTAGAATCTTTGCCCTTAGTTTCTACTTTTTTTATTCAGAGAGAGATCGCGTCCATTCATTCATTCATTCAGCCAGCTAGCTCTGGCAAATCGAGTACAAGACACGATAGCATTGGGATAGGTGATTAGCGAACGGTGTTTATTGTAAGTGTCATTGTTTATCATCTATGTCATATATTGTTTAACCTATAATATGTATGTAGCCTATATAATCTACAATTTGCAACAATGTAGCTAAGTGTTAAGCAGCCGCTATCTGTCGGTCAGGTGTCAGCCACAGCTCTACTTGCTAACTAACTTTATTAACTTTTAACATTAGCAGTGATACTAACTACAGTACTATGGCATTTCAGTTTCATTAGTGTGGGTTACTTTTGAGAGGTAGTTGCCAACTTGTCAATAAATTAAACCACTTGAAAGAAAGAAAATACTCCTTGAACTCGCTTTCCGTACATCCAGTTGCGCTTCCTGCTTACATCTGTCTCGTTGTTTGTGTGACAATG
Organism: Clupea harengus; assembly: GCF_900700415.2. Classification (NCBI taxonomy): domain Eukaryota; kingdom Metazoa; phylum Chordata; class Actinopteri; order Clupeiformes; family Clupeidae; genus Clupea; species Clupea harengus. The sequence continues at coordinate 13,620,263 of NC_045170.1, forward strand.
ACAATAAAGTACTTTGAACTTTGATAGTTCTGTGGAAGAAAAACAGTCTCACCAGTTCAATTTTAAGTAGTGGGTTTCAATGTGCTAAAATCTTTAAATGAGTCATGTGCTTAGGCTACATAGACAATTACAGGTAGCCTAGAATAATGGTAGGCCTACATTACTTAAAAACAAACACAAAAAAAGAATGTATTCTTGTCGTGGTCTCTTAAGACACTAATGAAATGTCTTTTTCCCACATTAACTTCACATATTCTTTATCAACAAATATTTGAACTGGTAGTGTGTCACAGAACTTGTTATTTTTTTTTATTATTCAGATATCCCTCCCTCACCTTGACATTGCTTGGATTTAATTACATTTTTTACTAAAATTGTATTTGTAATCTTTTTGTTTGTTTGTTTCTTAAATCACTTTTGGTATAGTAATACCTAAAAAAAACAATTCCAAAGATCTTAGAGTCTATGGGCCTGATCTGTATGTTCATAGTTCCAGCTGATTTTCACCCAGAATATAGGAATACAATGCAATCAGTTGCCTCAATGGCCTTAACATTTTCTGTGCTGGAAAAACCTACACCTGTCACCCATCCGTGCAGACCAGTCACTTATCAGCCAAACACAGGGTTAGGCCTACTGCAAGGAAGCTTGTGCATGACGTCAACAAAGTTCTTATCACTGATATTGGTTCTTATTATCTGGCAAAAGGTTGTTACCTTTACTACTCTTCATTTCAGCCACTTTGTGATTAGTTTTAAGAAGAAAACTCTTTGTTTGACATTCCCCTTGCGATTTACAAGAACAAGGGTAAGATAAACTGCTTTTATGAATAAGGTCCCATGCAGTCAGTGTCCCCGTTTTTCGATTACAAAGACAAAAACATGACATGTTTTGGAGATGTTAACGTGTCTGAACTGAAAATGTCCCCGGATTTTGTCTCAGAAATCTGGTCACCTTACGTTAATAACGCGTTAAACTGACAGCACTAGTAGAAATGTATCAAACTGTTTTAAGTGTTTAAAAAATGCTCAGACTCTATGCAAGCAATTCCCATATGGCATGGTTGTGTTGGTGTTTACATTTACCTTCTGTTGCTACACAGGAAGCTGTGTTTATCCATTTAGTAACGGTCGGATACTGAGAGGAGTTATTTTGTCAGTTAGTAACTATTGAAATGTAGTAAATCAGTTTGCATGATAATACAGTTCATGGTTTGAGATATGGTGCTGTGTTTTAGTAGCCAAAAATGATTGAACACGATTCAATTTTCTCAATTTCTAATGTCATGCAGTACGGTTTACTTTAAAAAGATACCTTTACCAGCCGGTGTGGCATGGTGGTCTATGCATGAAATAATGCCTTATTTACCCAAACAGAGGAACTCCTACTAAACATTATGTGACTGGTAACTTAGAGAAACATTGGGCCAATTTCACGAAAGGTGTTTTTCTCTTAGAGGCGTCTAACTTGGCTAATCACACGATGATCAGGTGTTTCAAATGAATCACCAAATCACATTTGTGATTATTCAAGAAGTGTTAAATGTTAGTCACTCACCTGTGATTAAATGACAACGAAAAAGTTTAGACGTAATCTTCCAGTTGGTCAGAAGGGGGGGGGGGGCTGCTGGTCCTGAGGGGCTTATATTGGTTTATCCTGGTCCAACAGTTTTTTTTCTGTTGATTTAAGTGGTTTGTATTGTTTTTGTTTTGTTTATGTTCCACATAATGTTGAGTGGGGGTGATTCTGCAGGGAGGCTCATCACCTGGTAGCAGGTGTCCTTATTGCATGTGTGGTCTCACTGGGCTTTCAGTGTATTATTCACCTGTGTGGTTACGGTGGTTGCTGTGTTCCCCGTGAGGGCCTGACCTCCTCCTCCTCAGGATAGCCTGCCTCACACCTGCACAACGTCTATTTATGTACTCATGTTGTTGTTTTCTGTCCAACTGTCCACTCTGTGGTGGGCCAGTGTCTTTATATTTTAGCAATTTAGAATAAAATGACTAATCTAATGGAGGTGTTTTTTCACAGCTCCTTTCCTTCCTGTAGGTCAGGTCATGACCCTCCCACTTATATTTTCACAATAAAGTATTTTTCTATTTCTGTGGAATTCTGTCTCTGGCTCTTACTTGCTGCAGACCTGTGAGCCTTTCACTCCTGGGGTGATTTAAGGTGTGATTCCCTGGGTTTTGCTAGTTTAGCATAGTCAGCTACATAAGACCTAAACTTTAAGTAGACACTCCATTGATGACACCATATTAGGAAATGCCAAAGTGATTCATACAGACAATAAAATGTCCTCTGTCTAAACGACTGCTGAGGGAATGATCCTAGATAAAAGAGTTGTATTACAGATTATAGCATAGTTACTGTGTGAATGTCTTCCCTTCCGCTGTGAATCATTTTGAGCAAGTCCTTTTGGTGAATAACTGAATTTAAGTGTATGTGATACACTTATACAAGTTTTATTTTGTGTTTGTAGTCTGCCGTGTTCTATGCTGAGGGATATTAACTGTGGATGAGTTTTGTTTGTTATTCATGTATTACATTGTGTCACGGCCAATGTCTTTGTGCTGTCTTACTGCAACTTGACGTTATCAAAAGGAACTGGCTATGTTTGGACACCTCAAAGCCAGAACATTTCGGAAAAGATAAGCCTGTTCTCTGACGTGGCTGTCTCTGAGACTAGATCGTAGCTGACTCAATCAGTACAAAGAATAAAAGAGCCATCATCAAACAGTGGTTGAAAGAGCACTGACATATATCTGTACCCGTACAGAAAAGAGCATATTTGAGAGTTCGACTTCTGTCAACTCATCAGCAATTTGGAAGTCTGTGATGCAAGTAAATTTTGGGAGGTTGTAGGGGGTGGGGAGAGGGACCTTGATCAAAGCTCTGACAGACAAACTTTGTTCGTGTTCTTTAATAAGGGCTTTGATCTGCTGATTTTGTTTCTTTTGATGTGAAGAGAGGAAAGGTAGATGGAAATTAAAAGGAGGCAATGGATTGCTCAAATCAGCACTCTATTTGGACCACTTGAAATGCATTGCTTAAGAGGAGACTTGTCAGTTTGCCTTCTCCGCGCCGAAGCAGAAAATAGTCTGGGCAGTCAGATGTGGACGGTTAAAAATTGTTGTCTCAGCATAACGGTGCATGCCACGTTTTCCATATCTCTCCAGGCTCTTTTTGATTAGAGTGAACAGCGCTGAAGGGAAAATAAAGGAGATGGCTTTTGCCTTATTTGTTTACGTCAAGTAATGGCATCCACTGGATGCATAGGTCTTCTTGAGATTTATTCAGAGTGGGGGAGGATTCTGCTGACGGACTGATTATGCAGACATTTCATCCATCAGTCAGGGAAGGTTGTGGAGAATACTCAAAGAGTACCCATTCTCTACTCTGTACACCGGAGAAAGAGAATGAGCTTCCGGAAGGTTTTATAACTGAAACTGTCCTAAAATGAGCACCATAGCATTCAAATGTGGAGTAAAATCAATTGAGAGGCAGTCTCTACTACACAGATGGGTCAAGTCTGAATATAATGTGTATGTGTTTGGTACCACCTCATAAGTATCTAAAAATAAATAGTGACATAAATGCACTTTAAATGACCTGATTTGATTAACTGTTCAATTCAAGTGATGGGATGCTGTGTAGACCAGCAATTATGAGTTGTCAATGGTCTTTTACATCTGGGTTACATTTTTATGGAGGCCAACATGCTTTTCAATATGTGTGCGATAAATGTTTTGCTTCCCCAAAGCCCTGGTACTATGACTTCCAGCAGATGGACTTTCACAAACTGTCTTCATGACCTTTCAACTCTGAGTGTAGGATGGGAGACCATCCCCAACATGTTTGTCTCTCTTTCTCAAGGAAATGGGTGTTTGTTTTGAAAATGTTTCTGACCTGATTACATTACATCTGCAAGGCTATTTTAAAAGAAAACAGAACGATGGAAGAGGGCAGTCATCCCCAAGACACCACATTTCAAGCACACTGGATGTCTCTTTAATAAAGTGAACTATTGGAAGTATAAGATTGGATGACGGTGTTAGATAACCAAAACACTACAAGATAAACTATCCATGTTTTGTCTGAACAGAATGCAAAGTGCCATTAGAAACAGTTTACTGGCAAAGAGAGTTCATCTTGAACTCTACTAAGCAGTCCTTAATTAGGGCTAAGCAGTCACACAGCTGTTCTCACAGCTACACTGTGAGAACATTTAGTTTTCAGATCGAGAGTAGGCTGTCTGTTTCAGTCTGGGATCTCATCTGTGCCAGAAAAATGCTTTGGTAAATTTTAGGCTGTCCGTTATATAAATATTCCACATAATGTTTACTGACCATTGAGTTCTCAGACACTGAAGGGCTTTCATTTTGTCACTTCTGAAGGCATCCTGTGGTGTCTCTTAAGTCTAAACAATTGAGGTCATTCTGTTCGTCATAATGTGATTTCTCCCAATTGACTTGCAGCTGCGATTCAGTATTCTAAGGGTGACAACAACAACAACAACAGCATCAACAGCCTGGTTCAGAAGTGGATTCAACATTGCACAGCTACAACCAAAAGTGTCAGACAGTGTCTAGCCATTCATCAGCGCATCCCTCAAAAGCACACTCAAGCCACAAGTTCAAGCCGACCGCCGGGGTCAGCCAACCCAGTGCAGGGAGCCTGAGAACGCAGAGCCTGGGTTCCCCAGGTCAGGTACCCCACTGCGGTCCCTTGGGGTGGGCCGGAAAGAAGAGACGGTTCGTTTGGGGGACACATTTCCTCCCTCCAGGCCTGACATTTACCCTGCGTGACATCCTTTTAATGGCCATGTGTGTCATGTTGGTCCAAGTAAACATTGAATGGCAAGCACAAATGAGCCGCTGTTGATGGTTCTCAGGCACACGTCAACACTCAGACGCATAAGCAACCAGTCAATTAAATCAGGTAAATGTGTTAAGGCTGACAGCTAAATTTACACTCTGGCTACGCCAAATTGAAAAATATACACCATAGCCTGGGAAACCATAGCTGGTGTACAAACTGTTCATATTTCTGTATCACTGCTCATGCCTATCAGTACATTTCTGTATTATATCATGTAAACACTGCAGTAAAGTTACTCATGCAAACCACTGCAGATTTATTCATGCAGAGGTAACAGAGGGAGTAGTTAGGCAGAGAAATCTTTACACCAATTACACTTGTTTATGCTTGTTTCTGTCCCATGAGGAGTTTATTTTTCAAGGGCTGGCCACAAGTGTGGTTGGTTGTTCTCCAGCTGCTGTGACTGAAGCATTAAGCTAAGAGGAGAGATGACATACAAGAGGAATGAGACAAGGTATTCCATTACAGATTGCACCAATAAATCCTGGAGTGCTAAAGATTTATTCTGCACAACCAACAAGCAAGTGAGGAATGTTTTGACAGTAATGAATTGACTGTTAACTGTGGGTTGATGGATTTATTTTGGCATGGACAGCTTAATTGTTTGGACGTCCTCATTTGAATCAACTTTTAGACCTGTCGGCACAAGCACACTTGATTTGCCAGAAAATATAGTGGTGTATGTTTGTGTGTGTGTGTCTGTGTGTTTGTCTGTGTGTATGTGTGTGTAAGGGTAAGTATAGGAGAGATGGGGACATTTTACAAAAAAAAAGAGTTTCCCAACCCTTATAAACCGAATTTGTCCAAATGTACTGAATACTGTAAGAAAAAAACAATTTTTTGTTCAGTTTCAATTTCCTTGGTTAAAGCAATTTACCAACTGTATGTTCTCTTGCAAGTCTTTTTCATTACAGCTGTAACATTGCATCTTAGTGGTCTTCCGTATGCCCCTTCCCAGACCATGGATGGATCAGGGGCGAGCGGATGTGGGCCTAATCTCTTCCCCCTCTGCTAAATCCTGATCCCCTCGCGTCCTCCTGGGGCCTGACCTTGGGTCCAGCTGAGTGACGGGGGGCTGCCACAGCCTGCCGAAGACAGGGCTGCTGTTTCCCAGGACCCCGCTCATCGCTGAGGTCCAACACGTAACCCTCGTCGCCGCCCTCTTGCATCTGGGACAGGACGTGCAGAGTCACAAACAGTGTAAATGGAAATAAAAGTCTAGTGGATAGGCATTCCATCCTTGTTCATCCCTGTTCCTTGATGGTCCATCTGGCTCTCGTGATGCTAGACAGCGCACTGCACTGAAGATTTTGGATGTTATTGAATGATGCACTTCTGTTTTGTAACAGTCCCTTTTCTGCATTAAATCAATTTGAATATGATTGTGATGTTGAGCTCTGAAATATTCAGGTTCATCCAAAGAGAGAGAGAGTTTGTGTCTGAGTGGTTGGATTAACTTGCTTGTATTATCAGATGAGTTTATAGGTACTAATATTTTACTATTCTACATCATTTGAATTGACTATTTCTATCAATGCTGGCCTTGCCTGAGGAACTGAGCTAATAAGAACAGCTTGAAGAATAACATTAAGGGTGGTTTTAGTCAGTGCTTTATAAAGTCAGCCTTGTGAAGTATTTTGAGTGGCATTAAACCGTTTGGAGCACATCCCTATGAGTATCTTTCTGCCCTTGTTCTCATTTCAAGTTTTAATTTTTGAAGAATTAAATATGTGATCCTTTACAGTATAAATAAGAGTGTACATTGTGTATCTGACAAAAAAGAACAACCATGAATATTGAGTACTAATTGTTCTAGTTGAGGCCTTGTGTGCCACGGGGCACGCAAGAGACTAGAACTAGAACTAGATTGTTGTAGTAGACACATCGATGGCATCTTTAATAAAATGTATTCATTACATCCATAATGTGTTTTACCATTGCAGCCCCGTTCAAATCACATTAAGAACTCTGCCAAGTCTATTAGTCTCTTTCATAGTCTAATTTGACTCTTTCATTGTGTTGACTTTGACTAATGATTTGTTTGAATACACTGTGGGGAATTCATCGCTCAACTGTTGCTCAATGTTTCATATCAAATGCATTGTGGGTCTTTACTGCACTCAGTGGTGCTATTATTAATTTCCCAGGGTAGATTACAGGGAAAGTGAGTTGAGACTCAATAGCATTGCTTTGTTTTTCTACACAGATTACATACTAAGTGTTTGAAATAGCAAATAACAGCATTCTCTTAAAAAGGCAGGACATGCTTTGGGTCTGTAGTCATAAAGGTTACAGATCTGCCATGGTGGAGCCATAGGGGCTCCAGCCAGAGCATTTCCAGTGACACCTTCAGTCTTCACCTTCAGTGTTGTGTAGGCCGAATGGTGGGTTTCGGTGTGGTTTACTGCTGATGGAATGAAGTCTACTGGGCCTAATTGGCTTCCAGTGGTGTAATGTAACAAAGTATTTAATTAAAGTTAAGTCTTTATATTTCTCTCAACTTTCGCTTTCACTGCACTACATTTCCTAAATACAATGTGTACTTTTACTCCGATACATGCATTTGTGTCATCGTTACTACAAAATAAACTCGGAAGAAATTAAGTAGCCTAATGATATTGGAACACAGACTGCACAGTAGCGGCACATCTCGTTTGAAACTGAACCCAACATGAGTGTGGGCGGCGGGGACTGGGAGACGATGGTTAGGTTTTGATACAGAGGGTTGACCAAGAACCTGCAGTGGTGCTGTCATAGCTGGTTTAATCTAGTCAATTTCATATTACATGTATGTCACAGATACCTTTACTCACAAAGAAAGTGAAAAACGAATTTAAAGTACTATTCCAGGTCAAAAGTTTTGCTAAGATAGGTGAGTTGCACATCACAAATATTTGCCTAGGCAGAACAACAAAATCAGTTTGACGTTAGTTGTAGCCTAGACTAGCCGATAAGGTCGGCATATTAAAATACATTACATAATAATTACATATCTACCAATGGAATTGGTTTCCTCGTGTTTCTCAACTGACCTGAACAAATAGATTCATTCGCTTGCCTCTCCAACAGTAAGTAGCGTGGTAAACTAACGTTTGCCGTATCATAAACTTGGTTAGAGCACCTAATCCTACAGTCAATTTTTAGCACAACTGCTGTCTGCCGTATTCCTCCCTTTGACGTATTCCAATTATCCATAAGGCATCGTAACCATCGTGAAGATTAGAATGGATTTACATCTATTTTACTGACGCACCTTTGCGGTGGCAGTGGCCTCTATTATTACAGGTGGGGTACATTCTTAATAAAATAAAGTTAATAATTCTCAAAATTCTGCCCCCCTGTTTTTTTAATACAAACCATTTTCTTGTACTTTTACTTTCAGTACTTGAGTAGGCCTACATTTAATATCAAAATGACTTCAGTACAGTACATATCAGCTGGCATACTTTAAGACTTTCACTTACTAAGACTTACTAATATTCTAATAGGAGACTTAAACTGCTTAAAAGTCTAATTTTACTCAACCGCGGCTTTCAGGTACTTCATCCACTCCTGGCTTCCGGGGTTTTGCATGAAGACTCAAGTCGACTAGTTGGGGCTTTTGACAACATAACGCACACTTGTGTCACCTAGTGGTGACATGACAGCAACGTAACACGGCAATGAATGGCACAACCTTCAAGTTAGGCTTGAGCTGTGGATAAAGCTTAAAATGATGTTCCAGAAATATAGACATACACATTTTGAGGTTACTATTGGTTATAATCTATATAATGGAAAGTCACTGTAGAATTAGCCATCACTCATCAAAGGCAAAACTAAATATTGCTGCAGTCATATGAGATGTATTGTGATCATTTTACCACTTACCACTTGGCATCCTTCATGGTATTTGTCATGCCATGAAGGATGATGTTACTTTTGTCAATGTATTCAGCAGATTGCCGATTCTTGCGAAAATAGCACTGTGAACAATACTGCATATTTAAATCAAAATGTGTTTCACTTCGCTATGGCACAATTGCTTTCCTGGATGTGGGAATTTACTGACTGAGAGGCCACGGGTAACACACTTCCTCTAAGAGTTACACCATCACGAGGAGAGACTACGTTATTGGGCAGTGAAAGTGCACATTACTGGGCAGAAGTGATGGACATTGCACAAAAAAAAAAATCAGGAATGAGTTTTTCACTTCAGAGCACAAGGGTTGAAGAACTGTTTCTTTTTTTAGTGGCAAATTTCTTCCTGCCTTGGAAAGAGAGCACTTTTGAAATGATTCAGAGTGGAATGCAGCCTACGTAAATGGCAGAGCAAGCTGGCTGGGAAAGTTTAACAGCTTTTTTTTTTTTGGTTTGGACCAGAACTTCAGCCACTATTTAAATTGCGAAATGTTCAGGTTGCCCGTGGAGCTGTCAACCCCCTGTGCTGCACCCGCAGAAATATTTTTTGGCACAGCATCTATTTAAGGGCTGTTAACCAAATGCCACACATTCATATCTGACACCATGTCCACTTAAGGGCTGTTAACCAAGTGTCAAATATTCATATCTGTAGAATATATGGTTCCGAGAAATGTACACACAATTTGCAATTTACTTGATGACATTTCAGGGCTTCTGTAATCATACACTATACGTATACTGTATATTACACCACTACTATAAAAACCCTTAGTACTGACCGCTTACAGCACTGGCCACTTCCATATGTGGCCCAACCAGCAGGTGGATGTTACTGCTGTTTGAACATGTGTCTAAAGGCAGGAGCAAAGTCTGTGTGTTTGTGTTGATTTTGAAGCCGCATCTCAGGCGGTCTCTGATCGTGCCTCGCTGTAGGCACATTACGTGAGCTGTAAACCTGCAGCCTCCTTGCTGACACTCCCCACCGCATATCAATTCTAGGGAACACAAAGCACTGCATAGACCCATGCAGCCCTTCTTTTGAAAGCATACAAGACACGGTGGTATTTACTCCCCCCTTCACAATCTAGATGAAAGAGATGGCCCTTGAACCTGCAGGGGTTTTTTCTCTCTGAAAGGTTTCTCTCTGCCTCAGCCGAGCTGGATAGAGATCATACCGCCGGAGATGACCCTCTGCCTCCTGCCCCAGGTATAGTTTTTGTTTGGCCGGAGCAGGGTTCTCTTTCCAGAGACCTTTGGATGACATGCAGGTGAAGGGGTTCTGACCACAGGACTTCTGTGGCATGGCCCGGAAGAAACCCAACACCATGTGGTGTCATTCTGTGGTCCTGGAAAACCCAACACCATGTGGTGTCATTCTGTGGTCCTGGCCATGCTGGAGAGCAATGCACTCTGGGAAGGAGTTCAGTCCCCTTGGCTGAACCCGAGCAGAAGATCTTGCTCTCTTCCAGCCTTTGATCGTCGAATGATAGCTGGTTTGCAGCTTCGGGACAGGATCGAGATCAATCATTGACAGTCAGAACTGCAGGGGATTAAAACGAAAAGGAAACCAGGATTACAGAAGTACAGAGATATTACTGCCAAACCAGTACTTACTTCTGTAATGTTTTAATATTTTCAAGAGCTACCTTGACCTGTAGCAACGACTTGAACTATGTGTATGTATATATGTTCTCCCTATGTGTATGTGTATGTATATGTGATTTATGTATGTATGTCGGTGAGGTGTATAAGTGTATATGTGTATAAGCTACTGGATGACCTAAATTTCCCTCGGGATTAATAAAGTATCCATCTATCTATCTATCTATCTATCTATCTATCTGAACCAAAGGTGCAGACATAAATCTTCCCCTCACTCCGTCCCCCTGTCCCTCTCCTTCCTCTCCAGATGGACGAGGTGTAGCAAGGCAGAAGGTGAGCTTCCTCTTCATCCAGGCGAGTAGCGGGGCTCCAGGCTTGAGGAGCGTGTCAAACAGGGGCCAACCGCGGGCCATGCCACGGGAGGCCAAGCTGCTGCCGCGGCAGGCAGGGAAATGAGAGTTTGAGCCTGTGATATTTGTCACGCCGTGGGCTGGCAGGCAGCCCCGAGTGCCTCTGGCACCTGCTGCTACTGCCACGGTCTGATGTTGGGGCACATGCGCCTAATGGCGCATCTTGGGCTGACATCCGGAAGTTGATCTTAAAGTTGCTGGTGGTGTTGTGAAGAAGGGGAATCGACCTCTGACGCGAGGAAGAAAGACACTGACTGACAAAGGAGACTGCAACTCAGCCTGACTGAGCCTTAAAGTATCGGTTGTAGTGTGCTGTGATTAATCAAATCAAATCAAATCAAACTTTATTTATACGGCGCATTTTATACCAGAAGGTAACACAATGCGCCTCTTAGAAGGAAATGGGGGGGGGGGTTACATACACTTGTATGAGACACAGATTTTTACAGAGGGATGAAAAAACCAGATCATGTAAGTGAAAACATATTGCAAAGCACGCACACCTGTACAGCAGACCCACTACATACCACTGAGAACTGATAAATATTACAGAGAGTGATAGGCGAGATTGAAGAGGTATGTCTTAAGTGCACGTTTAAAGGTTTCCACCGTTTCAGCCATTCTTAGGAATTCTGGCAGAGTATTCCAAAGGCTGGGAGCATAGAAACTAAAAGCTGCCTCTCCATGTCTCTTTGTCCTGGCCTTTGGAACCGTTAAGAGTTCAGTGCCAGAACACCTCAAGGATCTACTGGGTGTGTACCTTAAGAGCATGTCTGACATATATTCAGGTGCATGGCTATGGAGTGATTTATAGACTAGTAAAAGAAAGACTAGTAAAATCTTGAAATCTATTCTGAAACTAAACAGGTAACCAGTGCAGTGATTTTAAGACTGGTATTATGTGCGCCTTGTTTTTGTGAGGACTTGTGCTGCTGCATTCTGTATTGTATTTGTATTTGTATTTGTTATTGACTAATGGCTTTTTTTAGTAGACCAGACAAAAGCGAGTTACAGTAGTCTAACCTGCTCGTGATAAAAGCGTGCATCAGTCTTTCAGTGTCAGCCTGAGAGAGAAACGGTTGCACATTAGAGCAGATAGAACATTTACATACAGAATGCTCATAATTTGTATGAAAAATGTATGAGGATAAAACTATGTAACTCGGTCAGTGTCAGCGTGTGTGTGTGATTTTGAGTGTGTGTGTGTGTGTGTGTGTGTGTGTGTGTGTGTGTGTGTGTGTGATTTAGTGTGTGTGTGTGTGTGTGTGTGTGTGATTTCATCCATTTCACACGTGGGTACACTAAGGCACTCATCATTTCAGAGTAGTTTTGTGGACAGTGATCTTCAAACTAACCCTTGAAGTGTGATCTGACACTTACAGTTTTTAATACTAGACTGTATCACTAATAACCTCTAAGAGCCTGTGTCCTCCATAATGATTTCATGTCCACATAAATATTTCTTTCAGACTATAATTCCTTCCATTTATACAAAATGACATGTGATGTGACGATCACATTACTTTATATGCAATATGTCAGCAAAAGAATCAAAAGAGGATGTGGGACTGGGTTCATATTGAAAGAGGAAAAGGACCCGTCCTTCAAGATTAATATTCTGTGAAGGTCAATTGAAAAAGCCTAACATGCGGAATTGAAAATGGCATGCTGAGATAATGCTCTTATATGCAACTTCCAGTGTCGTTTGAGCTTTATAAAACTCAAGACATTGTAGATGTATCCATTTTTATTTAGAAGTAAATATAATATTTGGGGGTTGGTGCTTCGGTAGCTGAATATTGAGAGTTTAAGCCTATGGGGAATGCCTGAGTCTACAGTTATTTGCACAGAATATCCGGATATTTATGTATAATGCATTCTGCAGTCTTGAATAGACACATCAATTACTTTATGCTGACTGGCAGTACATACAATTTAAATTCTAAAATTAACATGTTCACCTTTTGGCCTTGCATAAAGTATGTTCTAAAAACCAAAAACTACAAATATATCAGTAGATAAATATTTATTATTTGATTTGTATTATGCCTCGGATTGGTAAATATAGCTAAATATCTATGCAGTGGATTACATGTAAAACTACATATTGCTGCGAGGAGTTGAAAGATGGAAGATTCATATTAGGATTAGCTATAACTATGATAACCGCAGTAATAATAATTGTGTTTCAATCAGTTATTGAGATATCGATGTCTGTGCAAATTACTTAAAATTTCTAGTAAATTATACAATCAGTCGATCATACTCAATTTAAATTCATCATTCATCCAACTCTTTTATTTATTTGTGTATATTTTTTCGCAGTAACACCTATCTTAGCATGATTTTTTCCTGTCTTCTACTCTGTTTGATTCAACTACAGGCTTTTCCACCAAGCAATCAGTGCAAACAATGATAAAATAGATGAGAGCGAGAGAGCAAGAGAGAGAGAGAGAGAGAGAGAAAGAGAGAAAGAGAGAGAGAAAGAGAGAGGGAGAGAGAGAGAGAGAAAGAGAGAGAGAGAGATCATTCCTGAATGAACTCACAGCTTTGTGACCATGACTGACATCTGTGGAAATGTGTGTTGATGGCCACATTGATAGTGTGCAATGGAAGGTGCCAGCAGCAGCATTTCTGATGGGCAGCACATTGCCAGCGATGATTGTTTTACAAACACTGCGCTGAGGTTGGCAGACACGGTGATGTTTATGTGGGGACGTGACAGCAGACAGACATTCAACAGCAAGCAACCAACAAGTATCATTCTTGCCATCTGTGTGTTAATCATTTGTCCTCTTTTTTGGGAAAGATTACTGTTTAAGCTTGTTGCCATCCTGGGCAGCCGAGTTAGAAGAGGCGTTTAGATAAACCTATAGGGTGCACATGAAACTCACAGCAGGGGGCTTCAATATGTTCTTAATGTTCTTAACTTAAAATAAAAAATGATCAGCCAGGGTTTTCATTTAATTCTTATGCTCAATGCTTTAATCCAATTCTGACATTGCGACATGAGTTTGTTGAAGCCAAGACAAAACACTGAGACATGTGATACCTCAGAGTTTCATTTCACTCTTTTACTCCCTCATTCATTCCATTTTCATTGCCATCAATTTATTGCTGGGAAATGTGGCAAACGTTGAGCCTCCTGCAAGAGCTGTGTTTCTCCACATTGCCCAATCGCCACAGAGAAATGATATATTACTGTTTGTTTCTTGCTGTTTACATGTGAGATGACTAAAGCTTTTATTGGTCTCTCAAGGGATGTGTTTCCACGATGAAGACCAATGACTCCCATGTAGCTGCTGTGTAAAAATTAAAATGATGAGAAAACATATTATCAAGGCGACAACATAGTCAACAACAACAAAGTTGAGCAAACTGAAACATCTAATGCATTCTGGATGTTTGAGTTCTCTTAACTTTTGACTGTGTCTAAGGTTTACAAGAGTTCTGCCAACTTGAATCTTCCTAGAGATAAAAGTGTTCCTACTGCTCCTGGTATTCTCAGGCGGTCTCCCATCCAAGTATCAACCAGGCTCAGTGGGCTATGGCCATAAGTGATGAAAGGCTAGCCGAGTCATCTTCATAAAACACGAGAAATGATGGGTCTTAATCACAAATCTACAGGGTTTCCATCGAGGAAAAGAAGTCTGCCATAATTGCAACTCAAAAATAAAAAATACTGTTTTCAAAATACTTGTTAGAGAGAGGTTTGCTGGTTAGTTGTAAATGGCAAAGCTTTATTTATGAGTGATTCATTTGAAAACTTTCATAAGATCACCAACTACTAGTTATCATTTTTACAGTGTGGGTGGATTAGCTTTTAAGTCGTTCAGGCACTCTCATATAAGACAGTTTTAAATCTGGTTTTATGACTAAAATTATATCTTTATTTAAATAATCCACTCTTATATTCAGCTGTTGTTTG